>NW_005187650.1:619428-693338 GCF_000239375.1 Pundamilia nyererei | reverse complement strand
AATTTTATATTTGGGGTGAAATATCAAGTCTTTTCAAGTAAACCGGTTCAAGTCCAATTCAAGGTCATTGGTGTAAAAGTCCAAGTCAAGTCTAAAGTCATAAAATTAATGACTCGAGTCTGACTCGAGTCCAAGTCATGTGACTCGAGTCCACACCTCTGGTTTTAAGAACGTTCAGCTTCAGGTTATTTTCTAAGCACCAGTGGGACAAGTTCTCTACCTCCATGTACAATGTCTTATCCCCATCGGAGATGAGCCCACCCACAGTGGTGTCATCGGCATACTTGACAATGACGTTGGTTGGATGGGTTGGTGTACAGTCAGGGCAGACCGATTGAGGCCAGTTGGTTAGGAAGTCCTTGATCCAGGATCAGGTGGCGGGGGGATCTGAAGGTGGTCCAGTTTGGTGGTGAGGATGTCTGTGATATTTCTTTATCACAAAATCAAAGGGAGCACAGTATCTTTTGCTTTCAAATTCAGTTACCACAGAATCATTTTTAATTATCTAAAAATAATTATCAGCAAGCTCATAACTTGCTCACATATTAAGTTTTACTCTCATTAATATTAATGTGATATTTACCTTATAGTAAAACTTAAGCTACTTCACACTGCAGGCGAAAGTGCATCAAATCCAGCTTTTCTGACCCTTTGCGACCCATATCCAATCATGGTTTGACAGTTTGAACAGCACAAATCTGATATTTTGAAATCCGATCTGGGTCACTTTCATATGTGGTACTGAATCCGATATATCTGATGTTTTAGAAAGCGACTGCTGTTTGAATGGTCAACATTAAATCCGTCTTTTACGTCACTGACACAAGGCAAAAGGCAATTATCAGCGCCGGAGAAGACAAACAAGAAAGCATGGCGGCGGACACTGGAGACGGAGTGAGTCAGTGGACTTGATTAGCATGTGGGGAGACAGTTCTATTCAAGCTAAACAACTCTGTGTCCATATATGCCTCTGCACGGAGGTAGCAGCCACTACTCCAAACAAAGCCATTGTTAAAGCACGGGCTCTCTTTTTTTCTCAGTGTCCTTTTTTCTCTAATTAATTTGTCAAAATTCTGTCGGTTACGACTGTGCAGAAATCGATAGACTGCTGCAACAACACCTACTAGCTCTGTAGCCACCATTTTTACTTCCGGAAACAGAGCGCGTTGTCTGCGACGTTTTCTTTTGCACATTTATTCTTGTTATATCACACTCTGACTTTGGATGCCCATGTAAAATCTTTGGTTCGCTCCTGTTTTTATCATTTGAGAAACATTGCTAAGCTGAGTCCCATTGTATCGCGCTCCGAATTAGAAATTGTCATTCATGCATTTGTTTCATCTCGTCTGGACTACTGTAATTCTTTGTTTACTTGTTTATGTAAAGCCTCTTTGGATCGTCTGCAAGTTGTTCAGAATGCTGCTGCAAAGCTTCTGACCAAGTCCTCCAAGTTTTCCCATGTCACACCCCTGCTGATTCAGCTGCACTGGCTCCCCGTTAAATTCAGGATCCAGTTTAAGGTTTTGACCTTGACTTTCAGGGCCCTGCATGGACAAGCACCAACATATATAAGTGAACTTTTGCATCCATACATTCCCAGCAGGTCCCTGAGGTCATGTGACCAGGGCTTGCTTGCTGTCCAGCACACGAGGCTGAAAACAAAAGGCGACAAAGCTTTTGGAACTGTGGCCCCCAGATTGTGGAACTCTCTCCCTTTGAGCCTGAGATCTGTGGACTCAGTGGTCACTTTTAAAAAACAGCTAAAAACCCATCTTTTTAAACTTGCTTTTAGTTGATTTTTATTTTTAGGTTTTAGCTTCTGTGAAGCACTTTGTGATTTTTATCTTGAAAGGTGCTATATAAATAAAGTTTTACTTACTTACTTACAGGAAAAGATTCATAAAATATGGGAGCCGGTGTCGTTCTGGTTATAATTAGCTATGGGAGACTACATGTCTTTAGAAATTTCTTTTTAAATGACTTGCAGATTTAAATGTGGTCAAGATTAACTGTTTTGTATCCACATGATGGGCTCAATGACTATATGGGAAATTACAGTGACTGGCTAGTTAAAGCTGTGCAGCAGGAGGCAATTTTTCCTTAAAGAGTGAAAAAACACATATTGCTGACTATTAGATTATTAATCGATTACATAGCACTTCCTTCCTTCCTTCAGCTGCAGTTGTACCGGTAGCTTTAGCACATGTGGTGTCGCAGGTGGTGGTGTGATGTACACCACCAGGTTGTCACATCTCATTGAAATCGGCAAGCACAATGTTGCCTGGAAGCTTTAGACAGCATCCAGGTGTGCCAGTTGATCTGGGTTTACAGTCCACTTCCCATTTTTTTTATTTTCTCATTAACCAGCTGGTGCCCATTCTTCAGACGTAACATATTTCTGTACAAATTACTTTGTACAGCAGATGGAAACAGGCTTTTTTGTTTTTGTTTTTTAAGCATTAAGCGAAAAGAATAGAGACTTCTTCATAATTCATTTAGAGGGATGGGAATCAAGATCTGGTTCTTATAGAGAATCAGCTGATTTTACTTTGGGTCCCAGGGAAGGAAAATAGTGGCGCAGTTACAGCGTGGATATAGATGCATATAGATATAAATATTTTTATTTGGCTGAATATTTTCTATAACCAAGATATGTACAACTTCTTTTCCTATCACATTCAAGAGCTCATAGTGCAGATTTAACCTACATAGTTATTTAACGTTCTTAACAAATTCAGTAAGTTAATCAACAGAAACTTACTATACAAGTAAGTTTTCATAGTATCTGAAGTACTTTTTTACAGGTGACAATATGCAGCATTTTCAGGCTTGATAACATAGCTCAAACATTATCATTTTATTATTAGCCAAAGCCCCTAACCAGTACCTAGTACCTTAAAGATGACTTAATAGAAAACTAATATGGCTCCAGGTTATTACTAATAGTTAAACAACTAAGGTCAGTATTCCATCAAGGTCATGAAAAGTGTTTAACACTTCAATGTTACTGAACTTTTGAAATTCTTAAAATGTTGTTCAGTGTTGTGGACGTCAACTTTAGCTGCTAATGAGGGGCGGAGCTGTGTGTCTATCTGTCTGCAGTGGTTGTGTGTGAAGTTGTCAACTGGAGGGCGTGAAGAAGTTGTTGGTATAAATACTGCTGCAAATGAGTATCTAATCTGAATTTTTGGTATCAAGTTGTATTTTGTTGTTTGTTTGTTTTTTGGACAATGCTACATTGGGTAGGTCCTCCTTGTGACGCTAGCAGCAGAGTAGGGCTTGTAGGGATCCAACTTGCTTTTTTGTGCACATGCCAAAGGAGCTTGATCGTGCTGCCACCCAGACCAGTTTCTTGAGGAATGATTTTCTGTTGTACCAACCACTCAACTTGGGTTAAAACAGGAACTAAAACAATTATGGGGATTCTTCTATAGTTTTCTGCAGAACATCTCCTCTTTCACAGCTGATACACTAGATCTGGGATTTACCTAATTTACTACCTGTGCTCCTGGATTGATACATCATAGAAATTCTACACAATTGAGATCAACTTGCTTCCAGCTTCGTGACTTTTGCCCAGCCCACTTGGCTGTTTTATGTGACAGATTGCAAAACTTTGCAGGCACATTGCAAGCCAACATAACTCCAGTGGCATGCTGCAGGCTTTCATGCACAGAAACGGCAAAGATGAGAAAAAAAACTATGTAATATATCAAACTCCCTGACAGGTGGCATTCTAATGAGATCATCAGGGTCACTTCAGCTGTCAGTGGTTCTAATGTTGGAGTTTATTGGTACAAACGCTGAATAAAACAGGACTTGATCGATCTATTAATTGAATACTGAAAAAAAGTACATAATGGACATTTTAATTAATAAAGGTATGATAACGGTGATAATCTTTGGGTGTAGCATTATTTCGAAAACTCGCATCACATGTTTAAGTTCAGCCAACATCAGGACATCAATGGCCTCCTTCAGAAAAAAATAATGAGACATTTTTTCATCTTACTCTTAAAGACAAATTAGTTTGATTTTCAAATTAAGAGTCCATGATTTCATTTCTAATTCTCAAATGGATCTGAGTACTGCAGATGTGCGATTGTGCGCATGGAAGGTCAGTTGAATGTCCTGGATGTTGCAGTGTAGCTGCTGTGACTGACTCACTGACCACAGGCTTTTACCGCAGGAGCTATTCTGCCAACACCCATGAAAAATGTCACGTCAGATGGTAAATGTTTGCTTCACACATTTACCTTCAACACATGATTGGATATATTGTAATAGATGACACAGTAGTGAATAGTATATACTAGTACAATAACATTTACATTTTTAGAGGTCGGAAGATGTTTGTTTCTGCTGGAGGCAGCTAAAAACAGAGAGGGGGATATCAAGTTGAAAAGAGAGTAAGGTGGGAGAACATGTGTTTCTGAGATGGAAAACGATGAAAGGATAACACTTCTGTCAAGGAAGAGAAAAAGTGCCGTTCCAGTGATTTCACCTCGCCGTCAGATGGAGATACATATGTTGGTCATAAAAGCTGCAAGATTCTGCTGTGTATACTCTTTAAAGATGGATTCTAATCAGTAAATCATGACAATCTAAGAAACGTAAAAAGAAATAGACACCCATTTCTTTGCTAGAAATTCCATGGATTGCGACATGTGTGACCGAGATTTTAGGTGTAGACTTTACTGCAAAGCGTGCTCCCATGAAATTAATTCTCTTGTAGCTGCAATATATTCAGAAAGAAACTGTGAAGTAATTCTGAATTTAAAGGTGGGAATTGTCATCTAGATCCTAGATGGCACCCAAACGCATATCTAGGATTAAAAATAAAATGAAAATACCACATTTTCTGCACTATAAGGCACACTTAAAGTCCTTTAATTTTCTCAAAAATCAACAGTGCGCCTTATAATCCGGTGCGCCTTATGTATGAATTCTGGTTGTGCTTACTGACCTCGAACCGATTTTATGTGGTCAAAAATCTGTCAAAAAATGTTTAGTCTTTCATCTTTACTGAAATGATCAGTGTTGCTGCAGGAGTAACAATTAATTTTAACATCCGTTAACATTAGCAGGAAGTTAGCTTGCTAGTTTCCACTTAAACATGATATATCATGTTCTGACTGAGAGATTTCTGAAAAAATTAAAAAGTACAGCTCTGCTATCACTTCCAACATAAATAAATACAGAAAACTAAAAAGCAGTGACTTTTGTGGGGTTACTGAAGTTGGGCTAGCTGGTATATAATGATGTGCTACGTGATTGCTAGCGACACAGCTATGTTAGCATAACATAAACACAGTGAAGCTGGAGGATGAAAGCTAGCTTTTTTCCACTTGATAAAAGTTAACATAAGGGTTCACTAAGATAGGAGCAAATGCAATCACATAGCAGGATGCTGTAAACAGACCAAACTTCAGTCAGGAGAACAACTGAGATAATTCATCCACAATACAAGGTTAGTCATTAATATACTACAACAGGGGTAGGCAACCTTTCTGATGACGAGTGCCATCTAAAATTTCCTCAGAAGTCAGTGTGTCATATGATTGCATTAGCAATAAATTTAATAACACTCTATATGAACAGTTACACAATATATAGAACCACTTTATAGAATTATATTTGTTTGCAGATGTTGGCAGCTATCAGCGAATAGTTATCAGCTATTTTGAAACAAAAGAAAGACACTTTTTATCCATAACAAGAATTCCATAACAAATGAACTGTACAACAGAAAATGCAAATGCTATTTATGGTCTCCTCACAACAATCATAAGAAAAATAAACTGAGCCAATATGGCATGTTTGTTAATACACTCGGATCTCTGGTCTCCCACTCAGAGACACAGGTCTCCGAGTGTCCAGCATTCAGACGGCTACCTGAGGACACTCATGTGAGAGAAAATCTGCTCACACAGATATGTAGAGCCAAATACTGTCAATAAGGCCTCTGCAATGCTCTGAAGACAGTTAAACTTGTCAGGTAGTGATGTTCAGCAGGTGAAAATGCAAGCTCCATGAGCACACACAGCTGTAGATTCCAGCTGCTTCGATGTTGCATTAACTGGCATTAACTGAGCCAGTTAATGCGAGACAAGTCTAGCTGCTCATTAAAGCTTTCTGGTTTGATCAGAAAATAAAACATTGGTCCATACACCTGAAAGTCCCAAAAACGCATTGTGAATTCTATCTCGAATCTACAGATGTATCCGTGTATTTCTTCCTTCCCTTATAACTTCCCTTCAACTCATTCATGTTAACTAAAAGGTAAACCTGTTTCTCCATCACCTGTTCAGCTCTGATGATTCAGTAAGGACATCTCCTGGTTTCATCTGCATGTTTCCCTCTCACCTGATAACCAAACCAACATCATGACCAGCAGCTTTTACAGCTGTGGCTCCAGCAAACATTAGCTGATACTGGAAATTAATGTTAAATAAATTCTAACAACAGCTGATCAAGCTTAAACGTGCTGCTGTAGTTTAACGCGACCTCCGGCGGTTTCCTCTTTCTGGCGAAAAGTGGGCAATAAACAAACGAGAGAAAAGGCGATCAGCTGATCATTGAACGGTTTCATGATTGAAGTAGAAACAGGAGAGGGAGGGGGAGAGAATGACAGAAGACGAGGCAGCTGTGCAGCGTAAAGACACAGAATAACTCCAGCTTTGTGTCAAGACGAAACGCGTAATATTTTCTCTGAATACGGGACGATTCTGTCTTTTTACGGGACGGTTGGCAACTCTACTAACTAACCTTATGAATAAAATAAAGTTCACTATCAGTAACATCATAGCACCGACCCAGCTGTATAGAAACTCCATCATGCTAGCTAGTACGCAGTACGAGTTATTGTAACTGACTGTAAAAAGTCAGCACAATGAAAATAAACTACCCCTAAACTTGGCTTATATCTGACCCAGATAAACTGCAGGTCATAACCTCTTACCTGAAATTCAGTTCACCTGACACTCGGACCGGCGGCCGCCTCGGGTCTCTCCTCCTCCTGCCTCCCCGGGTCTCTCCTCCTCTTGCCTCCCCTTTCCCTCATCCACCTGCTGGCCTCTGTGGAAGCTCCGCGATAGCCACCACCAAACAACTGAGTTATTTTTACACACCGGCCAGAACCATAGCCCAAACCATAGCCCCTCCACCACCGTGTTTGACAGTTGTAGTGCTGTGTATTATGGCCAAACATCTGTACTTTGTCTCGCTTGCCTAAAGGACATTGTTCCAGAAGCTTTGTGATTTGTTCAGGTGAATTTTGCAATGGCTGCTACTTACTGTTTTTAATTCCCATGGAAGCAGAAATGATGTGCTTAGACTCCGAGATCTCTCTTTTTCACACGACTGCTGTAATCATGTTTCATAATGAAGACTTCTCTCTTTTTCACACGACTGCTGTAATCATGTTTCATAATGAAGACTAATAGTTTGTCAGTTGTTTATGTTTTTTCTTGGAGAGTAATTTGCAAAATCCAGATATTACATATTTTGCAAGCAGAGAGTTAGGGATTAGGGTTACTTAGATGTGAGAGGGTTAAAGTTGTAATTGATATCTTCATTGCTGCTGATGGTGCTGGTAGAGCTTTTTTAATCCCCGATGATATCAGTAGTGCAGGTGAAACTCTGGGCCTCCAAAGCAGATTGGTGTCACATCACGTTTCAGATCATATCTCTACGTTAGATAATTTCCTCCTGTTGTAAGGAGTTGTTACACCAAAGCATATATCTATTGTGGTGGCATACTTCCAAATAAAGCATCCAAGGCTTTCCTCTTGCAATGTCTCATCACTACTGGAGTATTAAAGCACGTGTTACTTTAAATTCAGTATGGTATAACCTTGCTGTGGATCTCTGCATGGAGTCCAAATCTGATTAGACTCAAATAGCTGTTATGACAGCAATACTGAACTATGCTGACCTTGCTCTCATTATTTTTGAGATTTCATTTCTCTGGCTTTTCTTTTTCGCTGCAACTCGATCATTTCTGATTAGTCAGTTTTTTGTCTGCGAGCTGAACGGACACCAGAAAGACATTTCTCTGCCCTCTCGCCGACCTTGGTTGTCATGGCACTGAATTAAAGCTAGTTACAGATCAAGGACAAGAAGAGAGGCGAAAACTGTTAAATTCCAAGATCAAGTAAGTCAGAGGCTTTTACAGCGATGGACTGGGGAATTCAGACTGTGTGTGGGATGACCATGCAAGATGAATGTGTGTACTGAATGGAAAGAGGAGCTAGTTTTTCTAAGAATGAGCAACTACGAGCTGAAACATACACCTGCTGTACACTCAAAGAAATTACATTTTAATGGTTTTAACTCCTATCATAGTGTAATATACGTGTAGCTTTTATTTCTGGTGACAGAAATGTCACATACATATTTCTGTGCAAATCTGGGACTGCAAACTTCCAAAAATACCGATGACACAGCAACCACAAGAGACAGAACAATGTTCGACAAATCTGATGGTAGTACAGCTGGAAATTAACGTTTTTCAATTGATTTTATTTTCCTCTTCTTGTTCTTCTGTCTGAACAGATTGTGCCACAGTCTCCAACTTTAAGCCTAATGGTAATCAATGGGCTGAGGAGGCTCCAAATTGGCCTGCTCCTGTTTCTTTAGTGTTAAACAGATGTTGGGAAGAATTGCTGGACATGCCTGTCATTAATGCTGAACAATTATTGAAAACCTTTTTCTAAAGGTTTCTTTCACTCCTCTGCTCTGAGTGAAAAACTCAATGTAAATCTCCCGACATCGTATGAAATCTGTAGCAGTTTCTCATAAGTCAATACAGTGATATAAAGCTCAGAGGAAATGTTCCCAGTGGACACATAACCTAAGTTGGCATCTACTCCAAACACACACTAGAAAAGTATGTCCAGTACTAAAAATGTCCCCGAGGTGCCTTCCTTAAAAAGAGTGCCAGGTGTGGCATACTTGGTAAAAGGCCTAGGGGGGGCTAACTGAGAAAATACTGGAGGGACTCCAGCCCAGCTGCCAGGGGAGTGCCTGGAGTTCCTGTGGGAAGAGCGCCATAAGAAACTGCATAGGGAAAGATTCAAGGTTTAGTAGAAAGATGATTGGATGAGATGGACTGTAAGAGGAAAATTTATCAGGCTGCATGGTATAAAAAGTCTAGGAATTTAGCACATAATAAGTCCGACATTCTTATTTCTTTGAATCTTAACAAATGCACTGGATGCACAATATGATCACACTTATAACTGTAATGATGGTATGAACTGGTACTTATATAGTATAAATATGTCATTAAAAAAAAAGGTGTTATTGTAAAATGGATTCTTTGTACAGGGAGTGAGTGTGTGCACAACAATTTCACAGCATCTGAAATGATAAGTATCAGGGACCAAGCAGTAAGGCATAAAGGACACAGGTGTTTAATTTTTAAAAAAGGGGTTTTATCGACCCCAAAATATGAAAATATATTTAACAAAGCCAAAAAACTTAAACAGGCAGACCAATAAAAGAGGTCAACTCAATAAACTAAACTCAAGATAACAATTAACAAACCCTGAAACAAACATAAGACAAACTGACCTCCTGAAATGACACAGGGGGAACATAAATACTGGTTTAGCTAAACCAAATGACACATACAGGGGAAAACAAAATGGCTGCCGTATAACCAACTAATACAAAACAATTAAACAAACTTGAAACACCCCCCAGGCAATGAAGCATGTGGTGCTATCCAATTAGGCTGTCAGTGGTACTTCAGCTTCCCAGTCCTTTGCCACACCTTTAGCCAGACAGGAGGAGAAGCCAAACCCCAGGTAACTCAAACAAAGAAAGATGTATTAATATAACATAAAACAGAACTTTGACCTTGCAGTGTTAATATGTGTGCACACCATATAAACATTGGAAGGTGCGATGGAAAAATAAATAAATTTAATGAAGAAACAACATTGAACAATAAGTAGAATATATTTAAAGTAGTGACTGCAAAGTAAACTAAAGTGGCGGTGAGTTGTGGAGCTTACCATGTGTGGCTTGCCATCACAATGAGAAAAATGCTCCCAAAGAAAGTGATGGACAACAAGAACACCGTTAGCACGGCCATAAGGCCTTTTGTCATTCTGATGTGTTTAAACGCCTGTTTATCACATTTTCAAACAGTTTCCACTCCAACAGATTCTGAACTTCTTTGACTAGCTCCTCTCAAACACTTCAACTACAGTGAGTGAAAGATGTGAGAAATCTTGGCCTAGAGGAATGACTGCAGATGAGACATTTGCAGTCGGGCAAAGGTACCGTTTGATATTACCCAAAGCACTTCACCCCCACCCTCCTACTTCAGCTTCTCTCTGGTGCATATTATCTGCTTAAACCAGGCGAGTGGATGACAGAATAAAGACACAAGCAAAGAAAAATCAGTCACATTGAAAAGGCTATGAATGATACAAGGCAAGGGACAATATACTGCATAATGCCACGCCGGATAATATTATCAATATATTGTTGGTAGATGTGGCAAGAATATGAGTGGGAGGATCTGGTGAGGAAGATTAGTTATAATGTAAAGGTTATCTCATGCATAAATGCAAACTTTAAATTCAAAATTTATTGACGAAAGGCCTGTAGAAATCTCTTCCCATCATGCCTTCTTCCCAGGAAGATGGAAATATTTGTCTTCATATGTTTAAATTAATTAATTAATCAGTCCCTCCCATAGCTGCAGTCAAGAAAAATGATCAGCTTCCAGTATATCTTTTCTCCCAAAGCTCCAAGCAGTTTCACTAATCCCCTCCATTCGATTTGAGTCGCTTTTGGCTCTCAGCGGCAAGACAGCGAGAAGTTCAGCGGGTGCGTCGTCAGGCCACTTTGGATATCAGGATTCTTATCAGTCATCCGGCAGCTCTCACGTCAACTCAGATGGGGTGACGCACATTTGAGATAGAGACAAGGTAGTTGGACGAGGATGCTGTGGCATTTCCTGAGGTGCCCACTTGGAATTCAGACTGCATGAGCAGTAACAGCAGCAGCAGCCAAATGCTTAAGAGATTAAAAATTTGTTGGAATGGAAGTTAATCAACGAGACTGTTTGTTTGTTCCTTCCTTTTCTCCTGTTCTATTATCAGGGTTCAACAGCTTTTCAAGCCGCTAACTTTAAAAGGGTGCTCTCGGTAATATACGAATGATGCAGCACTACAATAGGTGCGTCAAATCCACATGTACTGCTTTAATATGAGCTGTAGAGTGCTGCATTTACTGTCCAATATATATTGTAATTCTCCAGTGTACAAGTATGTATTCACTATGTGCACAGGAACAAAAATCATGCCCTTCTTTCTTCATTTAAAAACAATCCAAGGGCACACACTGTTGGGGATTAACATATGAAACACAATTTATGAAGTCCATTGCAAGTACTAGTGTGAAAAGCATTGCACTGTTGTTATTACAATGTAATCTACCAGGAATGAGCATCTATGTGACATCTTTCCAGTTGTTGCCTCCTCCTGTTCCATCAAATGTTAAAGGGGACCCGTTCTGCTCTTTTCCAGCAATATTTTTTTTTTCTTTTGGGACTCCACTAGAGTAGCTTTGCATAATTTACTTTTAAAGCTGCAGATAGAAAAAAGAAAAACCTTTTATTTAACTGATACTGGCCCTTTATGCAGCTCTCTAAAAGCTGACTTTCTTCTGATTGACTGACTGCAGAAAAAGAGGCTCCTCTTCCTGCTGCTGTGGAGGTTTCAAACTGTTCCTGGCAACTAATTTGTTTGTTAAGGCAAGATAGATCTATGCTTTCATGCTATTTACACCTAGCTTTTGACCCTATCATCTCAATGTCGCAGCAGAAATCAGACCAACATTTTTCACATCTTCTATCGTCCAATTCTGGTGGAATCGCTGTGTGAACGGTAGCCTCAGTTTCCTGTTTTTAGCTGACAGGACTGGGAGTTAGTGTGGTCTTCTGCTGTGGCAGTTCATCTTTTTCAAGGTAATGCTGTGCATTCAGAGACATACCTCGGTTGTAATAAGTGGGTCACTCCTACCTTCCTGTCAGCTTGAAGTTGTCCAGCCATTCACCTCTTAGCTTTGTGCTTTTTAAACCCTACCAGACCATCTGGTACCAACAGCCAAGTCACGTTTAATATCACTTACGTCACCTTTGCTTGCCAGTTTGAACTTCTGCACTTGAACTTCATCTTGACCTTGACTTACAAGAGTACAATAATGAAATTTGGTTACCTTGTAGACTACATACATCCATACAGTTTTAGGAAGGCAATGAATCAATCAATCAATCTTTATAAATAAAGATTGATTGATTGATCCATTGCCTTCCTAAAACTGTATCCCCAAACCATTGGGTTTGAATATCAAGACAAGACATTTGTCTTTAAGTGATTTAATGTTGCTTCTACCTCAAAATTCCAGAATAGCTCAGTAGGTATAGTGTTTGCCCCATGATCAGAAGTTCGAGGGTTCAAATCCACTGAACGGCTACCCTGAGGTACCCTTGAGCAAGGTAACGTTTCTACACACTGCTTCCTGGGCTCTGGGGTGAATTTGATGTCTGTGAAATATACAGACAAAAACTTTGGCCATTAACAGGAACTGGGTCCACTGTTGCCTTGTGGCTTGCTCTTTAGGAAATTTGGTTTAGAACCAAGAAGCTGCTGTGCTCATATCTACACTTCTTGCTGTGCCTGTGATAACCATATCAGGAAATCCATCCATTCATCCATGCATCTTCTTCTGCTTTATCCGGGGCCGGGTCGCGGGGGCAGCAGCCTAAGCAGAGAAGCCCAGACCTCCCTCTCCAGGACTGATCCCCGGCTACCAAGACTATCAGGAAATCCCTGCCAGTTAATATCAGCCACGGCCAAAAGTAGAAAAAAAATAGTTGGAAAGTAGTTCCTTAGAGCAATTCAATTTGATTTTATTCATACAGCTCCAAAAAACAACAACAGCCACCTTTATATTGCAATACTCGATATTGTAAAGCTAAGACTCGGAGAGAACCCCAACAATCAGATGAACCCCTATGGGCAAGCATTTGGGAATGGTGGGAAGGAAAAACCTGCTACTTTAAATTTTGCCTGTGTTTCATATGAACATCCACCATTGTAACAGAATCGATGACAGTAAGGAAAAGCAAATAGGTCCATCTGTTTTGTATTCTTCAGCGCACTCTGCTTCATTGCTAGACAAGTCACATTCTTGTTAATGAAAAGGCTGGTTTTTTGTTTGTTTTTAAATGGGGTTCAACATGGATTTGGTTTGTTTAGCTGTGTTTAGGTCAAAGCTACTGAGAACCTTCAGGAGAACAAAGCATTTTCAGAGGTGACTCATGCTGCACAAGTGGGTGTAACCTGAAGGTTCAATGAATAAAATCCTCACAATTTTTCCAGCGGCCTCACCTTTCTGACCCTTCTCTCTAATAAAACCACCGAAGCTCATTGCCTCACACTTGAGATTCGCCCCTCACTGTCTTCACAGACATCCTGTTTGAAATGAGGATGCATCACACTGAGGAAGTGACGGGGCGTTTAAGTCGGTGGTAGGTGTATAGCAGTAAATCTTCAAATCCAATCACAACTTTTCTCTAAAATCTGATTTGGTTACCTTTTCCTCTGGCCAGTCCCGATGTAACCTCAGAGCTCCTTTAGCTGGTAATGAAATTCAGTCCCTGTTGTGTGTACAGCGAAGATTTAATCAAATAGTTTGAAACTGCTTTATATATTCAGCATCCTGAGGCTGTGGGATAAAATAACTGGCCCCACAAAACGAGGCAGATCCGTCACCGAGCGAAGCACACATTTGCACACAACAGCACACTTGAACTTTAGCTTCCACAATTACTCCTCTTCACTAAGGTTTATTTGCCATCACTCTGTCAGCTCATGAAGCACCTTCATCTCTTCCTGCCACCCGAACAGCTCTCATTACCGCTCACTTCCCTCCAGCCTCGCTGCTCATTCCACACCTTCTGGCTGCCAGCAGGCACCAGCATGCCCTGGGAGACCAACACTACATCTCTTCCCCGGCCAAGAGTGCAATCCTTCACCTGTCAGACTGGTTCAGTGCACTAACCTTGGATTGGCGCCAGTCCACTCACTCAGTGAATGCCCGTTCCACTAACTCAGACTGCTGGGCCCACACGCATTTTGTTCCCACCACCAGCCCAGTGAGTCTGCTTCTTCTTCTCAGGGTGTCAGTCATCCATGTAAGACGCTAACACTACAGCAGAAAGTGACCACATCGAGGTTAGCTTTCACAAACAATATGGTGTGCCACTAAAAGTATCAAAGGCCTTTGATGTTTAGTCCCTTTCATTTCAGCTGAGGAATATTGGAAATCAGGGATGCCCTTCAGAAATGGGACTAAGTAATAATTAATTAAAGAGACGCCTTTTACAGAACATTGCTAATTAAGAAACTTTCACAGGATAACATTTAAATCCATAGTGTCTACTACAGAAAGTAAACTTCCCAAAAAGTTTGCGCATATATGATTAGGTTAGAAACTTTTCCTTGTGCTCCAGGAGGCAGAATACCCTTGATTTAATACCCGTGTTTATCCCATCTAATGATGCCATCAGAAAATATGCCACCAGCAGCTTGGTTTTAATGCGCTCTCCTGCCTTGTACTGCAACCATGGAAGTGACAAAACAGCCAATTTAAATTCCAAATTAAAGCTTTCTCTGCAAAAGTACTCAGTCAAAATCTAAGCCAAAAATCCAAACTAAATTAAAGTGATTAAATATTATAATTTAGGCTTTAAATATTTTAAAACTATGGTAACACCAACCTCAGGTTAACGGCGTGCACCATTCGCCGCTCCAGTGAGTCGGCGTTTTTGATATCATTAATTTGGTGACAAATGCTGCAGCGTTGGGTTTTTAATTTCAGGGCTGTAAAATGCTTTACTATAATCTGTTTCTGCAATACTGTGTGTTTGCTGCTCCTAAACATCGAGGATAAAGCTCTGCAAAAGTCCATGCAAGTTTGTTTCCTGTCTATAGAAAATAGTCAGTCGTCATCACTTTAACAGGGAGTGTAGTGCTGTTGTGTACAAATATTAATTACTGTCTGGATTTTGAGATATAGCAGCTCACTGTCTGCCTTTTCATGTAAGTGAGCAATTGTGCAGTGTGGGGAAACTGAGACTTTTTGTGGAAAATATGTAGGAATCGGCTATCAAGAGGACCAAAAGCACAGAGTGACTCCTGTTAATGGTTGTTAACAAGTAATCGTTCAGTGTAACACTTCACAGTTCAATTCTTTTTTTAATTTGTGTCATCAAAATAAATAACATAAAAATGGGCTTACACCACCCTTTTAAATAAATACAATTTACATAAAAAAAACATGGACTGTACCATTGTCATGTAGGCAGTAATAGACTGCAACTAACAAGTCTTTACTTACATTTCTCTGTCTATTCATTTAACTAGCAGTAGCTAGTCATTGTAACTCAGATATAAGGATCGTTAAATACACAATATATTCAAACCCTCTGCGGTGTGGAAAGAGAGGACATGCTCAAGGTGGGCGCTTTGAAGGTTACTCTGTGTCCTCTCATCAACAATACTTCACTGGCCTTTGGATCCAGTCCACGAGTTAACATTTAATGCCTTAGTGTTGCTGATAAATTAACATGTGTTCAAATGCACATATTACGTCATATTTTCGTCAAGTTAGTGGGTTTAGACACCCCCGGAAACTGGTACAGTCCACTCCCACAGACAAAACAAAGCAAAGAACCAGGTGGCGATGTTACAAATGAAGTGAAGCAACCAGGAAAATAAAATGGATAACGAGAATTTCAAATGCATTTTTCATATGGATAATTTTGCAAATTGAACAAAGAACCACAAAGCGCAGACGTTTGTTATCCTTTTGAATTGAATACCATTTATCTGCTCCTGTTTCAGGCTCCTGCTGCTGCCATGCCGTTTTCTGCAGCACGATATAACAGAGCCATTGTTAAAGTTAGTTGTAACACCTGTGCTCTTCCTAGATACAAGTCAAGTACCCACTGTGAAAAAGGCCCATTGTTAGCTTAAAGGTCCTGCACACCCACACAGCTGTTTCCACTTATCCTTATTATTAAACCTGCTCAGGCTGGAGAAGAATACAAGCCGAAGCTCCGTGCGCTAGCGCACTGCACCTTTTTTAGAGCGGTCATATTGGTTTCATTTACAGTCACTGCCTCAGTAAATAAAACACGAGCCACTTGTGTTCAATGTCACAAGTGGCTCGTGTTAGTCTGTGTTAGTCACTCATTTGATATGAAAATGGTCAATAAGAATTAAAAAGTACGAGTTATTTCCCTCCAAATAGGTCCAACTAATCTTTCCATGTCTTCCTGCAGCCACTAATGAAAATGAATTAATTCTCACAATTCTGTTGCAAACTGATCTGATGATGAATTGGGGCCTTTTACTGATAGTTTTCCGGGCTGTCTTCACACAGCATCGGTAAATATCACTCATCTCATGTTCAAATATTCATAATTCACTTTTAACCATCAAAGTCCAACTTTAGAGTAGCTACACAGAATAATGCGATCAGACATCCTGGAAGTCATTAATAATTAACAGTATTTATATGCTGAGCCTATGACTAATATCAATGTTTAATAAAAGAAAGTATTTGTCAAATTTGGCGTTGACACGAAACTAAGACATACAGCAGTAATTGTTTTTTTCGGGGGTCTTTTTGCTCCTATTGCAACTCTTCCCCCCCCCCCGAAATTCAAACATCCTGTCATGTGCAGATATAATGGCTGTTTGGTTCTTTGTGCTTCTTTTAAAATTGGATTCATGCGTTTGTGTTGAGATGGTGTGAATAATGAAGGGGGTTGAGGGAGTGAAACACAGCAGCTGGCACGATTATAAAACCTCTGTGTTTCAATAAAAATGATGTCAAATACAGAGGGAATGTCCCATTTCTTTAGTCCTCATCAGTGAATTTAAACAGCTGGCGCCTACTGGAAGAGGTTACAAGAGTGTGTGTTTTTGTGTGTGTGTCACAGAAAGCGTGTGTGTTTCAGTTAAACATGCAGATGCTACACGCCACACATTTGCTTTTTTTTTTTCTGAAGTGGATATTTGTGCAGCAGATGTTGCTCGAACGGTTTCTTAGCGACTAAGGGGTTCTCATTAATTTTTGAATTTCCATCGGTGCCGTCTGAGAGGCCACAGAGGCTTTTTGTTTGATATATGATTCATGTTAAGTGAGATATCACCTATTGCAGTTAAACTCTTCCCAGCCATTTCTAAAAGCTTTTTTTGTATTTTGGTGTTTTCGGTGTGTCTGAGCTACTTCAAACACACATGCCTGTCCATTTTTGATAAGTTGCGTGAATGGAAAATCCAGAATTATCCAGTATTACTTCATTCAAATATTTATGAGTACACTGTTATGCTGTCCTATTTTAATATATTTTTTTGCCAGAGCATAATTATAGAGGTAGGTGCTTATTTGACAGTTGGAATATATCAAAACATGCCCTGCTCGATGGGGTTCAAGTCGTGAGCTTGGAGTTAAAAGGCTCGGTCTCAGTGGAGTGCACTTACAAGTTACGAAGCCTCAAACATCTGACATCATCTGTCTTATCACTTGCCCTCGGTTGTGGAAGTTGCATTCTTTATTATTTTCCATGTTCACCTTGGTGCAGAGGTGGCATTAGGTTTTGATTCTGTCATTTTGATGGACGCGGTTGTAAAAAGAAATCCATTGTAATCAGATTTTGTCTTTTTTTTAAATATTTTTTTAATGGTAAAATGATGAGTCATACTAGAAGAGTCAATTTTGTTACAATAACTAATATACAGCATAGAAAAGAGTGTCCATTTATGAGGGCATGAAAAGGAAAGACGAACAGAAATTCCAGTTGTGTCATGTCAACAAAACGAGAAGAAGATTAATGATTTTTTAAAATCTTGTGCAGTTACAGCAGATATGCACAAAAACACCACTGTCGTTGTTCAAACAAAACGTGCACTTAGTGAACTCGGTGTACTTGCGCCTGCTTGGCATCATCAAGTCTATCAAGGGAGATTGCTGCAGAGGCAATTTCTTCCATTTTACATTTTTCCTCTGGGTAGACAACTTTTTTGGGCCCTATTTGATTTTATTGTGAAGTCTCAACTCGTCCCTCTGCTGCCACCCTGAATGCTAAAATTACCAGCAGCATTTCAGCACAAGTTTCATAATTGAGGAAGGTTTTCACCCGGGGAAGTGATATGAACCCTCTGAAAGTTTCCGACTTTCTTGGGACTTTCTGAGCATGTGCTGTTAATACTCGGGGGTACAGCCAAACCTGTGAACCTGTCGTGGTCATACAGTTAGTCCCAGGTGCACAACTTTTGTACACAACCTCAGTGAATTTTAAATCAAACAACCAAGATGTGATTGAAGGGCATACTTTACAGCTTTAATTTAAGGGTTTACAACAAATTAGTCACTGTTTAGTAATTGGAGCCATTTTTACTTGAGCCTCAGGCTCAAAACCAGTCGGACAATTGGCTGTAAGCTGTTTGCTGCCCAAGTGAAACCACTGGTTTCAAACAGCTCTCGAACAAGACATTTCAAAGTTCTGAAAAAAATAAACTCATTGGACAGATAAAACCAAGATGAACTTTTCAACCAGAAGCTGTAAAACTGACAGGGCTTCACATTGTAAATGGATACTGACCCAAAGCAATCTGCAAAAACAACCCTAGAGTTTCTCAAGGCAGAGAAATGAGAAATTCTTCAGTGGCCAAGTCAGTTACCTGATCTCAGTCCAATAAAGAGCTTGCTTTTCTGCTGTTAAATACAAAACTGGAGGCCGAAAGAAGCACAAACAAGCAGCAACTGAAGGCAGCTGCAGTAAAGGCCTCGAGGGAGGAAACACAGCATTTGGTGATGTTCAAAATAACAGAAAACAAAGTATGGACCTAACTGTAGACATGGTACGAGACCTCAGTGGAAGATTTTACAGCACATGTTGAATGCTATGTTATTAAAGACACAAATCACTGAGTGCTGCAGGTACTTTTCTCAGTAGTGTTGTGTGAGAGTTATGTACTGGTAGAAGGCCCCCAGTGTTCTTATTTCAAAATGAGCAGCTTTCAGATGAGGTAAATACTTAAAACACACAAGAGCAACTTGTTTCTGTTTACTGTGAAGTCCAACAAACAATGTTTCAAAGAGTCAATTGCATTTTATGCAATAACCATCTTGCTTCATTAGCTTTTCACAGTAAAAGTCACCTAACCCAAATGCTTTCCCTGTGAGGCGCCAACAATTTAACGCAACCCCCAGTACATGTTAGGAAATCGATTAGTAAACAGTCAATGTTTCTCTACTAATGCAGAACATAAAAGAAAGTTAAAAGCAATAAAAAACACATTGTAAAAGAAGTGCTAACTGTGCCGCATTACATTACCTTTATAATCAATATAAATACAAAGTTCCCTGTAATATTGATAGCACAGTATCCTTTATATAAACCAGAGGGTTTTAATGTTTAATTTAACACCGAATAAAGTATAACTGGCAGAGTTTACACATTTCAACCTGCCTAATATAAAAACAGCACTTTATCATATTTTGTAAAGCTTTAAAAGCATTTATGCTTGGTGTATTGTACAACATGAGTGCCACTACATTATGGAGGGAATAATCGCTAGAACACGAAGGAACCCTGATGCTTAATTGATATTTTTTATTGCCCACACATGCCCTCATAATGGCCACTTAGCTGAACTGAAGTACTTTGCCCAGATGCCTCAAAATTATGATGCGTTTTGTGTAGGAATGCCATTTTTAAGATCTTTAACTCCCCGAGCTGATAATAATTACAATTGCATACATTTAAAGAGGTGACCTTCACCCAGTAAGTGTTTTAATGGATAATGCTGTAGCTCCAGTGGACTCTTTATATTGACTTGTTATTTTAGCAGGCATTAAGCTACAGAAAGTCAAGAGAAAACACAGTTTCCCAGTTTTCTGGGATTTCCTTTGAGGATCTTTCACGGAATATACACGATTCGTTTCCTTCCTTACAGAAGTGTGAAGGGCTGCATGTGGAAGAGTGCATGTGGGCATGGAGGGGTGGTTGATGAGGATTACTTTTATATTATAGGTCAGCTCCCAGGGGATTTTAACTTAATTAAAGATGGTACTCATTAACTCATCACTGTTCCACATATAGTGGCCTTTTCATTTCACTACAGTATTGTTATGTTGGGGATTGTGGGTCGTGTAAATTAATAACTAATGGTTGATAGCATATGATGAATTCTCTAACAAAATGCTGCTGAGTGTTTTCTTTTTGGGAAACAACTCATTACTATAAATGTATTCTTTTTCTAAAAACGGAGAGTCCACCCAGTCGAGACAGTGGGAGATACTAACAAACAGCAGGCTTTCACACTGTTGTACGCAGTGTCAGCATATCAGTGGTTTTGCTAAATCTGACAGCTTTTGTTATTCTTGAACTCCACTTTCTTTTCCTTGTTTTTCCCTGCAGGGCAGTAGTTGGACACAGAGAGCCGTTGCCTGATGACAGTAAAGACAACATCACCATTTTCACCCGAATCTTAGACAGGCTGTTGGATGGATATGACAACAGGCTCCGTCCCGGGTTGGGAGGTAAGCAGTGCTTAGTTCCTAAACAGCTGTACTGATGATGGATACACAAAAATGTTAATCACACTGTAATCCCAAATGCTGAAAATCATTAAATACAATAATTAATCTACTAACTCGTCCTGGAGGTCCTATGTCATTTCCTTCCTGTTGCGTTAATGAAATGGATTATTTTTGATTAAGTTGAACTTCTTTTGCAGATTAAGTGCGATTAAGTCATTTTACTTATTTTCATACTTTTCTTTCACTGTTGTGGCTTTTTCCCATTAATATTAGTTAATATAGAGTGGGTGTGCTGGGTAAGTTCTGGATTTAAGTAGCAAATTATCATCGTGTTTTGCAGTGTGATGTTTGCTGTGCAAAGACAGAACTTTGATGTAAACCTCAAGCTGTCGTCCTGATGCGTGAATCATTGCGTACAGTAGAATAAAGCGTAACAGTCGCATTTAATTTAAATATCAGGAGTTTATGTTGTTTCATTTCAGAATAGAATTACTTACATCTTCCTAAGGGAGTGGGGAAAAAAGTGCTATAGTGCAAAATTTATTAACATAGTTGTGTAATAGAATATGAGTCCTGTTAAAGAAAATGTTGACGTTGAATTATTGGCGTTTTTGTAATCAAGGGTCGTGTGAAGCATGAATCCATCTATTTAACTTGTGACTTAAATGCATGGGTTACAAGGTGTCAGATATTTATGGCTCTTTAGCCGTTATTAGGGTTGGCGAAAAATAATCTTAATTACAGTACTTACAGGTGCCATTGGCCCAACATGCACAGGGTGCAGGTTATTTTATATATCCTTATGCAATTTTCAATGTTGCTCTTTTCTAAATATATATATTCAAACAGACTACTGACATTTTCTTTGTGGTGTAAATATCAGATATTAGACTAGTGTAGCTGAAACTTCAATTTTCTTCTCAACTGAAGGTTTTTGGCTTCATGAAACCAAACTGACACTATGCACTGCTAGTGGACAATACGGAGCTTTTTTTTTTTTTACATGACTCTTGTGGAAAAGTGCTTTCCCTTGGGTGAACATCTTTGTTCAATCATGCCCAAATGGC
Organism: Pundamilia nyererei; assembly: GCF_000239375.1. Lineage (NCBI taxonomy): Eukaryota > Metazoa > Chordata > Actinopteri > Cichliformes > Cichlidae > Pundamilia > Pundamilia nyererei. The sequence goes on along the minus strand of NW_005187650.1, from coordinate 671,631 downwards.
AAATAAGCAGACACGTCAGTGGAAATCCCACTAATTGATGCTATTTCATCCAAATATCCGTGCCCTAAAGGACAACAGCAAGCCCACATGCTCAAACGTGCTTTACCATTTCTCAGCCAGTCAGCTGGAATGTCCAATTCTGCTCTACTGCTTGATTCACATGCCATGAGCATACCTACTGGGCAACAGGCCCACCATGCTGGATGACTCGGGCTCTGTGGCAGTAACCAGGAAAAGGAACCAAACATAGGTTGTTCGTGTTATATTCCCATCTCCAAAGGCAAAACAGATGATCAGGTGTCTCTCTGTACAGAAGTGACTGCCTATAGGTTAAAGCACAATTCTATCAACACCTCTTTACTCACAGTTCTTTAGGAAAATTGTCACTAAGCAAAGCATATTAGTAGGACTGAAGCTGAAATGATTCTGATTGGTTAAAATATGTCAGTTATTTGTATGTAAGTAGGGTGCCATAGCTGTACATATTTCTAAAGTTGCTTTATGCACTGGTGTATCATAGCTTTATTACTTTTTATGAAGGCACAGAATGGGGACCTGTTTGAATTTTTCATATTTGAAATCCTCTTTGATATTTAATAGACAGGAAGGTGGTGACATTTATTATCCTCTTATTTCTTTATTTATCAAAAATATGACAGGAATGTATAAAATATATAAATTATAAATTTAATATTTTATGATATATTTTAAAATGCATTTTAAATGTAAAGTATTGTAAAACTATTTGACACAGGTTTAAATCTGCAGATTAGATTAGGAGCATCTGCTCTTCACACAGACCAGGCGCCACGCTTTTGTATAGCAGGGACGCTTTAATGTCTAAAGCTGCTGCCTGCACAAAAAGAAAAGTACCAATCTTCCTCCTGCTGGCCACCCCATGCCTTCTGAAAAAACAGTCATGTGGGACCATCTCAGACAAGCAGACTGGGCAGAAACTGGAAAAATGCCATTTCATTTTATTTTCAGCAGCATCTATTAGCTCTGCCCTATGCTCCAGTGCTTTGTTGTAAACAGAAACAGGGCAAATCATTCTGTTCCCCTGCCTATGTCTTCCATGCAAACTGCTGACTTGGTGTTGTGATAATCGTGTATTTGTGAGAGCTATTTGAGTCACAGAAATGATTAATGTGGAAGTGGATCTCCTCCCTTGGGATGGAAAGGGGGGGGGTCTTTGCTAAAGGATTAGAGACCTCACCTGTGGGTGGCCATTTAGATCTGGGACACAGTTAGAGCGAGGATCCATTCACTTTTGGAGAAAAGCCTCATCACTCTCTAGTCGTTGCACCACCGGGAGCAGCTATTTGTCTCGCCAGTGGCCCAAGAGCCTGCTTTACACGGTTACCCCAGAGGAGCTGATTCAGCCCACACTGAAGAGGGCAAATTTTGATCTGTCATGACTTTCATCTCATGCCCTACTTAATGAGATGTTAAAATCATTAGTGACGTGTTTGGAAACAATCCTTCCACATCGCATAATTCATATCACAATTAAAGGTCTGCACTAGCATGCCGTATAATGATCAGTGTGATCGGTGTTGCAAATTCAGGAATCATCTATAAATCATTATGACAGAAAAGCAATTATGGGGCTTTTATTGTTACATAACATGCAAGGATGCATGTCATTAAAACTGAAGAAATACATCTTCCTTAGGAATAGACACAGTAGAAAGTCTTATAGAGTTATGACAGAATCAGACTCAGTGTTTGTATGTGTGTGTAACTGCAAAACATGTGTACATTATCTGAGTTAAAAAAAATGCTTAATGTTAAGCTGCTGCATATTATTCCTGAGCCAGTAGTCCTTTAAGGCTGACTAAAATCATTTTGGGTCAAAAGGGAATCTCATCTCTGAAGATACAGACTTGGGCGTGGCCCAAAGCAAATTTTATGCTTCAGTGGTCAAAAACGAGCTTGAGCCAAACAAATGGTAGTTTTACTGAATGGATAACTTTCAGAAGCATCTGTGAAGCTGCTCGCAGCAACATTTTGCCTCCGAATTGAGGTCAAGGAAGAAGGAAAAAAAACAAACAACAACTCCTGGGCCAAATCCTTAGGACTGTTATAGCCAGTGCTGTGTGTATTTTAGAAAATGTCTTATATTATTGGTGTAGCATTATGTTCTTAAACCAGCAGCCTGTGCTACAAGAACACGGATTTGATGAAATGATCCATAAAGACAGTTTGAATCCAGGTATTAAGCCGTCCAGGAGGACACAAATTCCTCCCTGAGCATGCATAAGTCTTCTGCATTTGTTTTATTTTTTTCCTTCAAATTGAGGTGTTTCTCTAACCGTTTAATACTCCAAGGCTTTTTCTAAGGTAGCTTAGTTAAAATCCAACCAGCAAACTTCACTGTCATGCACACAAACAATCAGCTTAACAAAGACAGAGCTGCAGCAATGCTTTTTTTTGTGTACAGACTGAGTAATGACCGTAATGTGTTCTGGTCCTCGTTGTTTCTTTTCCTCAGAGAGCGTAACAGAAGTGAGGACAAACATCTATGTCACGAGTTTTGGACCCGTTTCAGACACAGACATGGTGAGTATCAGTTTCCTCAGCTTCCTCCTCACTCGGATCAGAATCATCAAACCTAAGAAGGCTTTCATCCCTTTACCTGTTACTGTTTGGCAGAGGTGCTTAGTGTGGCATTTGGATTGTGTAAGCATCTTTGCTTCAAGGTCCTTGTAGAGGATGTTGGATTTGTTGGTCTTAGCTATTCATGCATTTTTTATTATTATTATTATTAGTAGTAGTAGTAGTAGTAATTGTTTTGTGTACATATATTTATGTTATATACTAGCAGACAACTTTCGGATGGTGCTGTTCCTTGTCAAAGTGGTCTCCCTGTAAAACACAGCCGTTAAAAGCCTCAGATGACCCTCTTTAAGCAGCGATTGCCTGAGAATTTTTATGCGTTGTCATGAGACCCTGTACAGCATTTGACATATTTGATCATGCAGCTCTAATTGACCGCCTTGAGCTCTGGGTTTGTTTCCGAGGCCGAGCACAGAGCTGGCTTGACAGCCTGCATGACATAGCAAGATTAGTGCGTTTTTGCCAAACTTTGAGTGTTACGGTCTCACTGGAGCTCTGCTTCACTCTGTTCTGGGGCTCTAAGCGTAGCTCCTCTACAGCAGCTTGTGTTCACACTGTCAGACTCGAACGCGAGTCGATGAGGATCTCCTGAGGATGTCATAAACTTGTGTGAAGACGGTTACAGAGGATGTTAAAGGTGAACGGCTTTACTTCCTTAATGGTATATGACAGATGTTCTTTATGTTAACTAACTCAACTGTAGAGTACAGAGACACATAAATATTCATGCTGTCATGGTTAAGTGTGCCGGGTAACAAAGACACAAATAAAATGAGTGGGTGTATATCTGTATATAATTAGATAAGTAAATGAAATATAATTAAATGAGATGAAGTAATTAAATGTCAGTATTAGTACACAAAAGAAGAGATTTGTTGGAAGAATCAGAAAATTAATTAATTAGTGAAAAGAAAAAAGAACAAATAGAGGAGGAGACCAGCCAACCGACGACAAAAGAGGTACCACCATGCAAGTCAGAAATGATATTAGTCTACGTGGTTGGTGGCTTCTTTATTTTCTTATGCTACGCAATCCCTGAGACAACACACACCTTTCTAATGGCCCAAATCAATCCAAAGTTATTGCGATCATGTGCAGTCAGCTTGCAATCTCAATACTTTAGATTCAAAGACCAGGTCTTCAACCACTTGCAGTCATTTGCTTTCTTTCAAGCAACTTTGGTGTCTCAGGATGGATAAATCTATCTCTCTATCAGTTGAATGGGGTCTGAGATTGATTCAGATGTGTTGGAAATCTGTCCACATTTATAAATTAGACAACAGTTATCTGCAAATGTTACCAGAGTCGGGACTCAACTGTTTGGAGACCAGTTGCTACCTGTTCAGTAACTCTGCAGTCAACTGTGGTTGTTTCAGCTACTTACTTTTGATTGTCAAATGCGAAGGGAGGGAGCCGGAGTACCCAAAGGGAATCCACACAAACACAGGGAGAAATTGCAAACTCCACACAGAAAGACCCCGGCCTGATGGTGGAATTGAAGACCCGGTTTATAGAGTACGCTTGGGGAGTGTGATCGTGTGTACAGCGTCTCTTTATGTCGGTCTCCACGTTGGTTGAGTGTGGAGTAAGTGTATATGAGAGCATGAGGGTGGGAATGGATGTTTGTATCTGTGTGTGCCTGTATGTCTGTGTCTATATGTCAGGTTGGGTGTCAGGCGCCACCTCTCTGGGGACATCTTAGGCCCTCCAAGGTTTGGAGGCCTATCTCCCCCTACCACCACTTCCCCTGCCAGTGGCGGACTCCCTCAGACATCGGTGCGTTGGTGGTTCTTTGTGTCCGGGGGTGGGTGTCCGGGTACACACCGGCTCACTCCTTGGCGGCCGCTTATCGGGGCCTGGAGCCTGGGGCTTGCTCGGGCCACTTCGGAGGTGGGGTGCCCCTGGCCTCTCGGCCTGGGGCTCGGTCACTCAGGCACGGCTGGCTGCTGGCGGAGCTCACGGGCGCGTCACTGCAACTCCCCCTGGTTTCTGCTCCGCGGCTGCTGAGTGAGCCCTCATCTGGGACTCTCCTCAGCTCTTTCTGGGACAGTGGCGCGGCTGCCCCTCTGTTGGTCTTCCTTGGTCTCTTGTGTTCTGGGGGCCTCTGGATGTCTGGAGTTTTGATCTCCTCCATACCTGCTTCATGCCCTGGAGGACGGGGCTGTGGCCCCCCCACACCCTCTAGCAGATCATTACATGAAGGAACCTTTTAAAAAAACAAAAAACAAACGCGTCCATGCTCACAGGTGTACACACAGGTGATCACACCCACAAACTACACCCTTTTTGGCTCCTACCTCAAAGCACACTGTGTTCTGTTGATCTTATGTGCTGCACAATAATGTTTAATATTTAGTATTTACTGTCATATTCCCATATATCATTGGGATGTTGTTTATTCTATTACTCTTGTTCTCTTCTGCTTGTTTTCTTTTTTCTTTCTCAGCAGGTGATCCAGGTGATTGATATATGCATTTTTTTTCCTTTTTTTCTTTTTTTTCTTTTTCTGCCCATTCTGTTGGTTTTTGGTTTTTGCCCTTCTCCCCCGTCCCTCTTCTCAGCTGTTTCTCTTTCCCTCTTTCTTTCTCCCCTTCTTTCCCCCAGTCAAGTCTGTCTCATATTCAGTAAGTGAAAATAAAATAAACAATAAAAGGTGAATCAAATGGACCATTATGGCAAGGCTGGGATGGTCAATTTGGTAAAGTAAATCCGTTGGGCATCTTTCTTTGCCTTTAGACAACAATTCTGATGGCAAAAGAGCCAAACGGGACAGGCAAAAAAACAAAAAAAAAAAAAAGGAATTGAATTCAGGACCTTCTTGCTGTTGCTGTACCGCAACAGTGCTAACCACCGTGCTGCCCTGCAATATATAAATATTCAGCATATTGATTGGATGTTCAAACAGCAGTCTTTCAACATTTATTTCAACATAATGTGAGCTACAGTGTGAACACACTGCTTATTTGACAGATGAAATGATAGTGTAGCTTCTGATTAAGCACAGTTCATTTCATGAGCTATTTCTATGTCGATCTAAATAAGCATATCCATAAGTATGTACTCTATGAGCTATGTGACTGTCATGTAAGGCTGATACAACAGCTGTGTCTTTTGTATTGCAAACAGTGATGGCATCATTTCAGTACATGAACATGCTGACAAACTGTTGTAAAGAAGGAACACTCTCACATCAAAATCTTGATAAATCTTCTCTAAACGTCTTGGAAAAGCTTGAGGCTCTTTGTTAACATACTGACTTGGTTATCCATGGCTCCAGTCACACGGGCTTAGAGATCAGAGGCGACAGCCTGGCAACCACCAACTGTTACAGGAATATTCCCCTGCCAGTTGCTGGAGATTGCAGGCAGACATTGTGATATCGATCGCTAATACCCTCAGTTTCACTGAGACCATTCAGGTGCCCCCTGTCAACAACCGATCGCTAGGGAAAAATGTGCATTCCCTGGCCAATTGATGAGTTGTTGCTGAAGGTTGCCGAGTGACAGAGGGTTTTGCACCAAATACCTCCTTGCCGTGTCCTTGGTTGCTAGCAGCTTGCTACAGTTGTCTTTAGTTTGCATGGAAGACTCATCTGCAAACTCTTGTTTATTAACCACAGAGCAAAAGTGAACATTCATAAAGTGCAGATCTGCTGACAACTCTGTATCTTTCAAACAAAAACTCTAGGCCCATAACTTTTCAATGATCTTCAAACTCACATGTAAAATACTGCATTTCCATATGGGACTCGTTCTTTGCATTTTTTTTCTCAACATATCGCAGGCCTTTTGATACACCTGCACTCACAGCCACCTTTTCACACATGCCACATTCCAGCTGCCACAGAACACATCTGTCCCGCTGTACGCAGCCTGCTCCAAATCCAGTGGCAGGCAGTAACTAGCTTGTGAACATAGCATTAAGCAATAAAGGAGACACTTGGCTCATGTGTTGGCAGACACCAAATAAAGTGCTAGAAGAGTTTCCTGGGATCAATGTTCACTATATGGACACAAATAAAACAAAATAAGAGGACATTTTTATATGTGAATAAGTACCCGTATGCTAACAACTGTGCCATGTCAACTAAAAGTTAATGACATATCAATGATCATCCTACAACTAGCCTAAAAAAAGTGATTACTCATTTAATGTTTGCATGTGACACTTGCTGAGTATGATTATTAATATGAGAAAGACAGCAGTTTCCCTGCTTTGAGAGAAGGGCTCTGTTGCATTAGTACAGAAGACAGTGCTTTCTCTTTTTCAGGACATGTCACCTTTGGGGTCTCTCAGAGCTCAGTTCTAGATCCAGTCTTTTATTCTCTTCACATGCTCCACTTGGCAGTTGCATGAATCAACAGAAAACACCACGGGACACAGAAGCCCACTTGTGGTAATGCTTTGGTCAGAGCTGCAGTTAGCTAGGTCAGTGCTGGTTCACACACGCTGGCACCTTTGTCTTGCTGTCAGTGTATGTGGAGTAGCAGCCTGGGAAACACAGCATCAACATATTATTATTATTATTTTAATTTCTTCATTGTCTTGTCAGTTTTAGGTCATTACCCAAGAAGGACTCATCTTGGCCCCAGGCTACACTGGGTTTTCTTGCTCCATGAAAGCTGCATAACGGCTCCAAGTACTTCCTTTCAAGATTTTCCACAGCCTAGTCTGAAAAGATGATCAGGCTTAAGCCGTCAAAAGGCATCCCACAATGGAACTGACGTCGAAAGTCAAGTGTCTGAATATCTGCATTGCAAATGTGTTTATAGGACATCTTTTGCATATGTAGTGCCGACGCTCTTTTTGTTCCTCTCGCTTGCTCGCATCTTGTCTGTACCAGTGAACTGCTTAAAGTGTTGTGTTTGCATTGTTGTGCATACATTGCAAGGGTCCAGTTCAGATAGCAACTTTATGGAGATTAACATCTCTTTTTTTTTTTATACTCCAGTAATCTCCTCCTACACTATCTACTAAATTCTGTCTTCAAAGGTATTGTGTAGCATTGCATGAATCAAATGTTGGTCATAGATCAGCACTCTGAGCTTTTTCGGTTCCTTTAAGCAGAGGAAGAAATAACACAAGACAAGAGCAACTGCTGTACAAGGAAAATATGTGGATAGTAGGCTGGGTTAAAATCCCCATTGTGCATTTTAATAAGGAGTTGTCTGAAATTGGTGCCTGTCTCCACATCGACGGGTGACTTCTAGGACAAGTGAAGTTGGCGTAGTTTTTCTTTCAAATTTAGAAAATTAGTGCTGTCTTATATATAATCCTATAGGGTGGGTTATTTCATGGTTGTATATTTGAGCTTTGAAGACACTCGTCAGAGCCGACGGTGGCATCTCTAGAGTAGGTTGAGGTCGCGGGATCGTGTTTTCTGGATGATGAGTTTTCAGGCTAACAAGCTGAATGAGCGTGGAGCAGGACAGCCTCTGAGTAGGGCATTGCAGTAAACAGTACTGGGGAAGCAAAAGCCTGAACCATTTTTCTAGGTCAGTTAAAAAAGAGGAAACGGCTAATCTTGGAGGTATTTCAGAGGTGGAGAGAAGCTTTTTGAGGTATTCCCTTGATGTGTTCACACAAGAGTTTTGTTTTGTCTACAGCTAACCGCAGTTTAACTGATTACTTTGAGGCAGCTGCAGAGTCACTGAAACAAAAAGGCAAACCAGCTCTATAGGAGCATAAGATATCTTTTGAATTAGCCATTAAAGTATCTTATCGTGCAACGCTGTCTCCTAAAAAAAAAAAGCGTTCTCATACTAGACCTCATTCTTATGTGTATAAGGGGAAACAAACAATTTCAAGAAGAACAATATCACCAAACAAAGTCTCATGAAATCAGATCAGGCAATAGGTTGATGTGGGATCATGAAAAAACAAACACTATACTTGTAGAGATATTTCTCTCCAAACTGTTACAAGAAATTCACAGTCAGAGCACACTCAATGACCTCTTAATCTTATCTTCTGCTGTATACATCCAACTACCGATCTCCGTAACATCAAGTGTCCTAGAAATGTCTGCTCGCCCTGGGGCCACACATTTAGACGTCACTTGTGCCCCTTTCCGCCACATCTACCTTTAGTGTCCCATACTGGAAGAAGAGGAACGCTCACATCTGCGTATTCATCGTGCTTGATTCAAATATTAGGCCAGTAGCAGGGCACTTTGTACAGTTGTGTCTGACTAAGAGAAGATTTCTGCACTTTGTCACACTAAGACACAGAATGTAGGTTACGATCTTGATGCTGATCTCTAGTAAGTAGGTTGGTGTGTTTCTCTATCCCGAGCTCCCCCTTTCTCACTCGATCCGGTGGATTTTTTTCTGTCTTTCGTTTGTGTCTTTCTCCTGCCCTTTCGGTAAGTCAATGGAGTCACGTCGTATCCACATGCATGCTGTGTCACAGCACATGTACCTGTTTCATGGTGGGATTTGACAGGCCTTTGCTGATGAAATGGGAAGCGATTTAGGCTGTCACATGCACTGTGCTGAGGCTCGGTTTGACAAAGACGGCTGTGATGGCCCGATCTCACCAGGGCTGCAAAATTTTCTGGGGATAAAAATTACTGGGTTATGTGAAAAAATGACAGCCTATATTTGTATGTTTACAATTCAGAAAAAATTTGCTCCAAAAACAAACCCCCTACAAGTTAAAAATCTGGAGAGAACAGATGAATCTTTGTGCTGCTAAAATTTGAAGGTTAACTCCTGGAATCTGTATCAATCATGTTGTCCTTATTCAAGGACTTGCTAACCCAGTTATGCCATTTTTAGAGAATAAACCAAATTTAAATTGGTCATCACCACCACCTTTTATTTTAAAAAAAAGTGGAAAAAAAAACTTTACTCTGAAAATAGGGCTTTTTTCCACTCACTGTACAGGTCATTGTATTCCCCAGTGTCGCGGCATGATTCATGTGTCGGACAGGAACAACTTGAAAGCAGAACAGGAAGACTTTTTTGCAACCTAAAAGCCTATATTTTTCTTCTAATAGCAGCCAGAAGTAAGAAGGCTGTAACATCCTTCATGGGGATGGGAAGTGATAAGAATTTAGCTATTCCAGTTCCATTATCGATATCACTTATTCATTCAATTGCTTATCAGTTCTCACTGGGTTTTCGTTGGCCTCGATGTCACCACACACCATCGCTAAGAAGCATATCCAAGACATTACATTCGTGCAACTTGACAGCATGCTGTGTGGTCAAATCTTTGTGAATGTTGGAGGTATTTCACCTTTTTGTTGTGATCAGCATTAGTCATTACTCAAAAAAAGTAATGTATTACAAATATGCCACAGAACAGAACTCTTTAAAGTAATACTCCCAGAATAAAGTTTTCTCTATAAAATGACCCAAAACACAGTCTCATGTGGCTACAGATCTATACACCGAGACAAATCATTATCTGAATGAGGCTACACATATGATCTCTCTCCTTGTATTTAGGTATGAACACAAAGCAAAGACAAAAACCAGTACAAAGAGACTTTAAAGTGATCGCCACAGCGATTCACCTTAGAAACATGAATAGGTAGAAACACAGGCTGGAGTCTGACTGCTTATCAGTTTGATACCTGTTGAGGTTTAGGGTCTGCCTGCTGGGCGGGGGTTGGCTCAGCTAACGTCGCTTTGGGTTCTTGGCTAGCTTAGCGTTAGCATGATGTCTGTGCAGATGCTTGCAAAGAGCCAAAGTTGTGTTAGCCGCATAGTGCAATTGTCCCCGATGCACTTTGCACCATAACACTCTTGTTTTTTTGTCCAGTAAAAATAAAAGTAATGTCCATGTTCACGCTGTAGACTGCAACTCTATAGTCGTCCTTCAGCACACAAACTGAAATCAGCTGATTGTAGCGCAAGTGAAAGTGGAAGAGATAAGCAGGATCGATAGGCTAGCAGACTACCAATTCCAAGGAATTGAACTACTAACTTGAAACCCCATGATTCCCATCCCTAATCCTAATCCCTTAGCAAGTAAATAGCAGTGGCGGCTTGCGTTTTTTTGATTACAAGCAAAACTGTTGTATGGCTTCTATGCTTTTGAGTCTTGCAGCTGCAGCCATCTTCTCTTTTTTTAAGGGAAATCTAATGTTAAATACTGGAAAAGTTATAAGGAGCTCATTGTATTGTTTGAAATTGCAGTGAGCCGATAGCACAGGCTTCAGATAGCTCTAAATGTCCTGTTCTCATACAGAGTATCAAAATTTACTGCCTTGAGGCAGATACTTTCCCAAAGTGCTGAAAGTGCCCAAAGTGACAGTGAACACAGCTCAAGGACGGAGATGAGTTGGCACCGGATAGTGAAGGTAGTATCCCTGAGATGTCCAACCATTCTGACACAGAATCTGCCTATGGAACCAGAGCAACGCTTCACCAACGCAGCCCAGAGCAAAGCCACAAACAACTCATACTTTATGCAATTGATTTTTAAAACATAAATACACGCAAGATGTGAACTTGACCAGTGAAACCTTACTCGAGCTTGTAGGCAGTTATTCCATATTTCTAGATATTTCAGTAATCTAAATATTTTGAATGTTTCTGCACAAAATAGGTTAAATCTGCAGAAAAAAATCTTTGTTTGCACTTATAAAGGATGAGAAAACTGTATTCTGGTCATTTAAAATACCAGAATACTGCAATGCATTACTGATTCAAACATACCTCAGGTTTTAAAAATGAAATATTATTAGTATTACAACAAGTAGCATTAGATTCTGTAATTAAATGTAAATGTGTTCATATAGATTTACATTTAAGTGCTTGGTTGCTTGAGGGTTAAATAGAGGAAAGCTAATCAGCTTCTTTCAAACAGGATGAATTAAGGGACTGCATCAAAGGGCAGTGTAAGATAAATACAGACTAGAACTCAAGGGAAGTTCAAGGATAAAAAAAAACATCCATGTTAAAGTAGTACAGCAGAGCCACTATAAATCTAATATAGCAGATCTACTATAATGGTATTCAGTTTTTATACATATGCCACACATCAGTTTACATATATTCCATAGTGTGTCCTGGGGGTGGGCGATAGAAACGATATATGATAGAAACGATATAAATCGTATATCTAAATTTGGCCAACGATAGAGATTTTGACTATATCGCTCTATCGCGATAGCGCATGTTGATGATGTCATCAAGCTGTGCCTGTTTTGGTCGAAAGCATCGCAGCGGTTACAACCATTATCATCTGCAAATTATGGCGGGTGACAGTCATAGCAAAGAGCGCCCGGCAGAAATAAGGGGAAAGCCAAAAACTGCGCTTCCTCCACTTCCGTAACATTGATTCATTAATGTTGAATTCTCTCGCAGCTGTTCTATTCCCATGTTGTTGCAGTATATTAATAACTAACCTTGTATTGTGGATGAATAATCTCAGTTGTTCTCCTGACTGAAGTTTGGCCCGTGTATAGCATCCTGCTATGCGATTGCATTTGTCCCTGACCACCAGAATCCCTCACGTTAACTTTTATTGAGTGGAAAAAAAGTTGGCGTTCATCCTCCAGCTTCACTGTGCTAAAGTTATGGTATGAAATGTTTAAACTAGCGAGCTAACTTCCTGTAACTTCTAAAACTTAATTGTCACACCCGACAAAGCAGCAACGCTGATGATTTAATTAAAGATGAAAGAATTTAGACGTTTTTTAACTCTCAGTGTTCGTTTGACTTTGGGACCTGAAATGAACGGAGTTTTGGACCCAGATTACTCCGCGAAGCTCCTCACTACGGCAGCCGTAATGCTCTGACAATCCATCAAGCAGTGCGGCTTACCAAAGTCGTAAAACATTTTTTAACAGATTTCTGCACGCCAAAATCGGTTCAAGGTCAGTAAGCACAACCAGAATTCATACATAAGGCACACTCTCGATTTTTGAGAAAATTAAAGGATTTTAATTGTGCCTTATAGTGCAGAAAAAATACGTTATACAGAAGAAAAGAATATATCGTGATATATATCGTTACCGCACATGGTTCAAAGTATATCGCGATATGAATTTTAGGCCATATCGCCCAGCCCTAGTGTGTCCTTTGTTCTGGCTGCCCCTCCCTGAGCTGGGTTCTGCCGGAGGTTTCTTCCTTTTAAAAAGGAGTTTTTCCTTCCCACTGTGGCCAAGTGCTTGCTCAGAGGGACAGATGTCTGGTTGTTGGGATTTTCCTCTGATATTGGAGGGTCTTTACCTTACAATATAAAGCACTTCAAGGCAACTGTTGTTGTGATTTGGTGATATATAAATTGAATTGAATTGAATATGTTCCATCTAAATCACGTGATTTCCATTGGACACAAGATGGAAACCCTGATCTCTCATAAATCTTTCTTGCATTTTCTACTGCAGACTGTGAAAACACTGTCAGGGGACACTACGTATGCATTTTTTTAACATGCATGCATGGATTTATTCTATTTTTGTAGTAGTGATGATGGATAAACCAAAATTTCCTTTCTAAATGTAATTCATTCATGTTTGCATCACTGCATGCAGCTCCAAACAGTCATAATTTGCTAATGAGTCCCATTTCCATATTGCTTTTATGTGATTACTGCTACATACTTGACTTTATATTCGTGGAACAAAATGTTCCTATTTGAAGTGTGATGCAGTGAAGTGCTAAAACATGTTTACGGCTCAGAGCTGCAGAAGCTTGTGAGCTCTGACAATAATTGGAGTTGGTATGGGATTCACAGCTCAATGCAAGTCTCACGCAGGTTCTACTCTCAGCAGGGAAAGGTGAACAGCAAACAAGAATCCAAGTGAGACAGAATAATTGGCAAGGGGAGAGAGAAAGGCGAAATTGTAATTATTAATCAAGCCTCTGACTGATCGACACGATGCCCACAGAAGAGAAGAACTGGGCCCAAAAGCTGTGTTAATTCTGTATCATTACCACACCAGCGAACCAGTATCTTATCTCTGGGCTGCTGTGCACTGTCAAAAACAAGACATGATGACATATTGTGTACCACGCATAGCATTTCTGCACAGTAAATTGGGGAAACAGCGCTTGTGCACAATATGCTATCTTGTCAGAGGCACTAAATCAAACCTGTCAAACCAGTCTGCTAATCTAAAGAAAAAATGTCTCCAGTTGTAGCCACGAATAACAGTAGCATGGGTTACCGAGTGGAAATTTCCTGGCATAAACGGCTTGTTCAGGTTGCTTTGGCTAAAAACTGATTTGATAAAAAGAACTCATTGAAACGAAAAAAAGAAAAGAAAAGAAACAATTTAAAACAAAGCCATAGTGACATTATTACAAGAGGATGTAATAATTAAATGTTTAGAATTTAATGAACTCATTAATTTATGATAAAAGACTGCATTAATATTCTATCAGATATTAGACACAACCTTCCTGCCATTACCAGAGATCCAGACACTCGATCTCGTTTTTTAACATCTAGACTCATTTAGCCCAGTCTCGTGTACATCCTACCTCAACAACTGTTCATATTTTCCTAATTTCCTTTCATTCCATAATTCACTAATGTGAATTATTTTTTTTACTGCAGTGGCGAGCCCTTCAGTATCTACTGAAATTTCTCAGCCATTAAACCCAACTTGAAAACATTAGAGACCCATTTAGTTGTGGCATGTGAGAGAGTGGCAGAGATTTGGTTTTACCTAATTCATTTTAGTTCATTTGGTTCTGCAGTACCCAAGGCAGAAAAAACATGAACACAAATATGCTCGATTTTATTAAGAGTTGTTCCCATAATGCACTGTGCTCTTTATACGCAACAAATAAAATGAAACCTTATCTGATTTCCCCAGTAAACCTTCTCACAAGATGGTGAAACAGACATAACCCCAGCTGTGCCCTTTGAAGCTTTCACTTCATGAAATTTCATTTTTTTTTCGGTCTTAGAGGGGTGCAGTCAGGCAGTTTAGGAGGAATTTAATTTACATCTAAGCCCATTAAAAGAGGACATTTATTATCAAACATCTGCAGCTGGTGATAAATCTGTTGATGATATAGTGAGAAAAAAATCAAATGGAAACTGTTTGTACTTACACATCTAACTCAAAAGTCATTATTAGCATTTATTTTGAGTCATCGCTGTGTTTATCAGATCAAAGTCCAGATTTTCTCGTCGTTTAACCACATTGTGGTCCTTTCACAACATGTGAGAAAAATGTCAGTCTAATCTATCTGTCCATCCCAGCTCGTTGCTATCTTTGGTGAGCAGCGAGGGTACAGAGGCTTCATCAAAGCTCCGTAGCTGAAAATTGCTGCTTCTCGAAACAACTAAGGGCTTGAAAGATAATTTGTGACTTTGTAACTGTGACTGAATCCTTTCATAAAATACACTCACTGGCCACTTTTTTTAGGTCCACCTGTCCAACTTCTCTTTAATGCAAATATAATTAGCCATTCACATGGCAGTAAGAGTGCATTTAGGCATGTAAACATGGTCAAGATGACTTTTGGAAGTTCAAACCAAGCATCTGAATGGGGAGGAAACAGTATTTAAGTGACTTTGAATGTGACATGGTCATTGGTGCCATATGGGCTAAACTAAAAATTTCAGAAACTGATGATGTGCTACAATTTTCCCACATATACTGTCTATAGGGTTTACAGAAAATGGTCTGAAAAAGAGAAAATATCCATTAAGTGTCAGTTCTCTGTGCAAAAACACCTTGCTAATTCGAGAGGTCAGAGGAAAATGGTTGTTTTAGCTGATATGGAGGCAAAATTAACTCAAATAACTAGTCTTTACAACCAAGGTATGCAGAAGCTAATATGTTACAGCAACAGAAGACCACACCAGTTGCCACTTGTGTATACTAAGAACAGGAAACTATATTTGCGAGTCTCACCAAAATTGGGCAATAGAAGATTTGAAAAGCATGACGAGTCCTGATTTTTTCTGATGAGTCTGAGTCTTGTGACATTCAGTTAGAATTTGGTATAAACAGCAAGAAAGCATGGATCCATCTTGCCTTGTATCAATGATTCAGGCTGTCGGTGATGTAATGTTGTGTGGAACATTTTCCTGCCACCTTTTGGGTGTTTAGTACCAAATCAGCATCATTTGAGTATTGGTGTTGTCCGTTCCTTTATAACCACATTGACAAAGGCGCATTATCCCAGCAGGATAACCCACCATATGACAAAGCTCAGATCATCTTAGATTGGTTTCTTCAACGCGATATTAAGTTTATTTTACTTAAATGACCATCAGATTTATATCCAGTAGTACCTGTGGGATTTAGTGGAACAAGAGATTCATAGCATGGGTTGCAAACATGCAGCTGGCACATCTGCAGCTAAAATCTCTGAGGAATGTTTCTATCACCTTGTGGATTTATGGCATGAAGAAATAAGGCAATTCTGAAAGAAAAGGGGCATTCAGTGAAGTGGCCAGTGAGCTCATCTTAGTTTACTTTAGTCTTGGTTTAATTGTTATTCTAATATTGATTATAGCAGTCATTTACGGTATTTTGTTGTGAAGTACCTTTCTTTAGTTCTTTTTCACATTAAGTAATGACTATAATAAGGGTAGCCTTAGATAATTACTTTCTATAGTAATTAAACTGTAACTTCACCCCACTGCTAAATTACAAAAGAACAACAGTCCAAGACTGCACACCCACACAAAGGCTGACTATTCCCTCCACATCATACCTGAACTGAGTTCCTGCTTCCAGAAGTATGTCATCAAGAGAATGTCTCCCATTTTTTCCTCTGTTGCTGCGGTAATTAATCCTAATGAAAATTCATGAACCCAAATTTCAGTCAACTCCAAAAGTAACAGTTTCATGCAGATTGTTTTAGAATTTTTTAATAGATCTGCTCGCAAACAGTGGGCTAAAAATTGGTTGTTGCGGAAAACTACATCTCTATCAATTAGAGTTGTTGCTATATCCCCAATAATGTCAAAAGAAGGGACATTTTTTATTGTTTAGTCAATGCGAGACCAAGAGAGGAGTAAAATGAGTCAAGGAGCCCATCCTGCCAGCTGCTACCTTTGCCAAGTCATCTAAAAGTCTAGGTTAGGGTTAATGTCTAGGGTTAATGTACAGTGATGCTTCTACAGACATCAGAAGTCCAAGTTTAAACTATAGCTCCAAACATCACTCCTGTGAATCGGGAGCCTTGAGGATTAATTGAAAATGAGCACCGTTTCACAGACCTGCCACTGAAGGGTGGGCAGCTGAAGGAAGTGGACCGCCCACCTCTGATTTGTCCTAAGCTGTTGACTTTATGTCAGCACTAGCTTTACGAGGTGACCCTTCATCTGCTCATTTTCAAAACTGAATATCCAACTAGGATTCCAGGGAAATAGATTCAGTCTCAGCTGATAGTGAACAGATTAGAGTACATCCTGTACAGGTCAGCAATCCTTCACAGGTTATATATACATGTCCACAATACATAACATTTAAAGGCACCTTTTTGTTTTAAGGTGAGCTTATACATCCTGTTGAGGAATTTTCAACCCATAAAATGCAAATCTTTACATTTTTTTTATCAGAGCCCAATCAAATGATTTAATTTACAGCTCAGCATGCTCCACAAATTTTCTTGTAGTCGAGATCCAGTTGCCACTTTTATGATGTTATTGGTTTTTTAACTGCAGCAATAAACATACATCCTTAGCAAATATGTTTTTACAGTTATGGAATTTGTACTTATTTGTGGGCTGTCTGGGTAAAAAAAGGCAGAGCATCTGCACCTTTCACTTTGAATCCATCCAGGGCACATCAATCACCGCAAATATCCATCTTTCTAATAAAGGCAAGATGCCAGCAATCTTGTAAAAATGGTCTGTGTATTATGTGAAGACAAATAATGAATGCAGTTGCAATACTTGTGTCATGTGTTTAAAGGGGTTCTTTAAATTAGAGTTGTTTGCCATAGTTAATCTATTCATGATTCTGACTGCTGTAAAAAAAAGATATTTGACAGCCACTGTTGGGTAGACGCTCCGCTCTGTCTCCTCTGTCAAGGAGAAATCAATCACTCAGTCCCTGGAGGAACACCAGCTGGCATCTGAATGGTTTGTGCCATTTGGCCTTGTGGAGATTGACTATACTTTTCCTCACTTCTGTCTTTCAGTCTTCAAATTAATTCCCCATGTTTACAGAAGGTTCTGTCCAAAAGAAACAAACAAATGATGGCTTCACCCCAGCTGGGCCAAGCTCACTATTGTCAGTTTACATCACTGCATGTTTTACACTAATTGAGGCCTGATTTGGCATCTCATAAAGACGTGATTAACATGCATAACAAAAGGATAACCTTGGCGATGGGGATTTAAATGTTTTACTAGGGTTCCTTTTTTGTATGCCAAGATAGAGCAAACTTTCTTAGACTGTGCAGGAAAGTTTTTGTTAAAGATGCACAGGACAGAACAATAAATCAGTGTCATGGTTGCCCTACTGTCCACATGTGTTTGGTCATTAGTCTTTTTTGTGACCTGGAGAGTCCTTTGATGACAGCACTGAGAACTTAATGCATGAAGGAATCAGTCTGACATAATTAATGGGAAAAACAGTTAACGATTTACTTTGTGAACTCTTTAGTAGGTGATTGTGGCTCAAGAGTTGGGCGTTCGTCTTGTAATCGGAAGGTTGCCGGTTCGAGCCCCGGCTCCGACAGTCTCTCGTTGTGTCCTTGTGCAAGACACTTCACCCGTTACCTACTGGTGGTGGTCAGAGGGCCCGGTGGCGCCAGTGTCTGGCAGCCTCGCCTCTGTCAGTGCGCCCCAGGGTGGCTGTGGCTACACTGAAGCTTGCTATCACCAGTGTGTGAATGGGTGGATGATTGTGTATAGTGTAAAGTGCTTTGGGGTCCTTAGGACCAAGTAAAGCGCTATACAAATACAGACCATTTAACATTTAAAAAAAAAAAGAACCAGAGACTGCAGTTAATTAATAAATGGGGCAAAGATGAAATAAAGTGATTGAGGGTTGTGCACGTTAGTCACATTCTGGCTTTTATCAGTCTCTGAAGCTCTCTGTGGGCTTTATTTAGAGCACTGCTGTGAGGACAGATGCGATGTAATTATTGTATAGCATTGCAAGTTTGCAGGCCTTTAGGAGGTCAATCGCATCAATTAACAGACGTCCATCCTGTGCTGTTTAGAGGAGACCTGTTGCTGTGTTGAATGAAAGCTGCACACCCTCTCCCACTGAGCATGACGGGATCCTGTTGTTAAAACCAATGGGAAATGACTTAATCAAGGTGTCACTCAGGGGGGCAGCCAGTTACAGTTCACAGTACCTGAGCTGTTTCAGCGAACAAGCAAAAAGCTCCAAAATGGCTAGCAACACGTGGACCGTGCCTTTGTTGCGCACTGTTGTGGCATAGCTTCCCCACATCTCACTCTGTTGAAGCTTCAGCTCTCTGTCTGCAAAGCCGCTGTACACAGCTGGCGAGGAAAAGCAGTTGCTAGGACACCAAGACCCATTGAATGAATAATGTGAAATAAATTCATTTTGAACAGCTACTTCCCGCATTTGTTTTAGTTTGTTTGGTCTTTCGTGTGTTGGTGACGATGCAGAAATACTGTGTCGCACATTAATAAAACATGAAACAGATGTTCTACAAGCTTTCTCGCTGAGGCTCCAACACCTTAAGTGTGAGAGAAACACAACATTGTTAACGGAGCAGTAATCGTGTCACACAAAAAAGGAAATGCACTTTAACTCATTAAAGCAGGAAAAGCAAAAGTGGAAATAAAGGAACAAAAAAGGTGGCTCAACTTAACATCATGTAGCCTTTTTTTTTGTATGCTTTCCCAAATAAGAGCATCGTAAGGCTTGAATGAGAGCCATGTTCCCAGTTTTGTGAATTGTTGCCTTGCTAACTATTTCTTCAAACTCTCTTCCCATCAGGAGTACACCATCGATGTCTTCTTTCGCCAGAGTTGGAGGGATGAGCGGCTGAAGTTCGATGGGCCCATGCAGGTTTTACCCCTCAACAACCTCCTGGCCAGTAAGATCTGGACTCCTGATACTTTTTTCCACAACGGAAAGAAATCTGTAGCCCACAACATGACAACTCCTAACAAACTGCTACGACTAGTCGACAACGGCACGCTTCTATACACAATGAGGTGAGCATTTTTTGTGGTGATTCGGAGGTCAACACCATCACTTGAAAAAAAAAAAAAATCTGCAGGTGCTGTTTAGTAGATAATTTGGCATGAGAGCATCCTTATTTTGACATTCCTAAAAGAAAAAAGAAAGCATAATAAAAGATTTCACCCACTGGCACTCAGCACTTTTTACAGCCAGAAGTTCTCCATATGTATGAAAGGGTGACTCGCTTCCTTATAAGCTTATGCTAGGAAGCTTGGGATACAGTTGACTGTGACAGCATTCCTCTCCTATCATTCAGCCTCAAATACACTATCCGGTCGTTAAGTGATGACATGACGAATCCTACTTCCGGGCCTAAAGTAGTCTGCGTTTAATATGGCTTTTGTGTTGTTAACATGTTTAATGTTTTGTATTTTCTTCTATTTAATCTCAAAAAGCTCCTAAAACAGTCAGTAATCACTGTTGACCTCCCTCGGCTTTTATTACCGCTAATCATTTATTTAAGCTCAGTTTTTAAAACCTTAGGATGTAACTACAGCTCAGCACTCACGTTAACTTTTATCGAGTGGAAAAAAAGTTAGCTTATTTAAATTATACTAACATAACTGTGTCGCTAGCGGTCATGTAGCACATCATTAGCTACAGCTAGCCAAACTTCAGTAACCGTACAAACGTCACTGCTGTTTAGTTTTCTTTCTTCATTTATGTTTGAAGTGATAACAGAGCTGTACGTTTTAACTTGTTTCCAAAACCCCGCAGTCAGGACATGCTATATTGTATTTCGATGGAAGCTAGCAAGCTAACTTCCTGCTAACTTCTAACTCCGTTAAATGTCATAAATTCCGTTTTCATGGATGCCTGGATGTTAAACTCAATTGTTACACCTGATAGAGCAGAACGTTGATCATTTTATTAAAGATGAAAGACTTTAGACAGTTTTTCAACTCTCAGTAATGCCATAGTGATCGTTTGATATATGGACCTGCAGCGGAGTTTAGGCCCAGACACGGCTAGTGACGTCAGACTTAACGACTGGATAATTTTTATTATTAGTAGTAGTAGTATTATACACTACCAGTAAAAACTTTTAGAACACCCCAATTTTTCTAATTTTTGACTCATCAAAGTAGCCACCTTTGACAGATATAATGAACACACCCTTGGCATTCTTTCTACAATAGACATCAAATGTTTTTCAGAAAGTTTTTCATATATCTGTTGCAGAAGTTCTCATAAATGTGTGGCACTTAAAGGTTGCTCTGCTTTCACTCTTCTGTCCAGTTCATCCCAAACGATCTCACTGAGGTTTAAGTCTGGAGACTGTGCTGGCCACTCCATGTTTTCAAGCTTACCATCTTGTTCTTTTTTCCTGAGGTAGTTCTGGCATGTCTTGGAGTTAAGTTTTGGATCACTATCTGGCTGTAGGATGAACCCCTGACCAACTAGGTGCAACCAGTGGGTACTGCAGAATTCTGTGGTAGCTGTTTTAGTTTAGGGTGCCTCTCACTCTGTACAAGTCACCGACCCTGGATCCAGGAAAACAGCCCCAGACCATCACACCTCCTCCATGTCTGACAGTTGATGCCACACACTGTGGAACCATCCTTTCGTCTGCTTGATGGCATACTGAGATACTGCGTGATGAAGTGAAAATTTCAAATTTTGTGTCATCAGTCCATAGTACCTTCTTCTAGTCTTCAGTAGTCCAGTGGTAGTGTTTCATGCCCCAGGCAAGCCTCTTTGTCTTATTCTGATGTCTTAGCAACGGCTTTCTTTCTGCAACTCGTCCTGTCAAACCTGCAGCTTGAAGTCTTCTCTTCACAGTTAAAACCGAGAGTTGTTACCACAATTAAGCTGTGCTTGAACCTGTTGAACCTTATTTTTTAAATCTGAGCACTTACTTTTGTAACATTTCAAGCTATGCATTGGACTTAAACAACTTGAATCACAATAAATAACTGAAAAAAATGGGGTGTTCTAAAACTTTTGACCAGTAGTTTATGTAGATGGGTTAGTTCAAACAAAATTGACCCACCATATGAAAAGGAAAACTATCCATAAAGATCAAAGCCATTTTCTGTATCAGTGTGTAAAAATGCTTCTTAATGTTGTTTTGTTGGACTAACAAAACTCTAGCCTGTGGGCAGTTTTTGCCAGGCCTGTAATGGTTTTTCAAATTCATCATCCTGTATTTAGTCAAGTCAAGCAAAATTCTGTCGCCAATATTAAAACATTTTTAAAAACTTAGTTTTGATTTATAATAAATGGGGTTTTTAAAGATCATATAGAAGTTACTGGAAGTTACTGTATGCGTCACCATGTCCATGCAAAGTTTCATTCAGATTGGCCCAATGTTAAGGGTACATAGAGGCATATTTACATACATATGCTCTAATCATTTGTTACGACCCGGCTCAAAAGCCGCAACATAAAAAAAAGGAGACGAACAACAGAGTGTGGGTGAGGAGAGGTTTCATCCGAAAATGGGAAAACCAGGTTGGCTAAAATGGCTGGTACCACCAAGGCAAAGACTAGTGCACTGCCCGAAAGCTTGCCTCAGGTATGCTTTTATCCACACCTGACTAGGTGTGGCCAATTAGCACCAGCTGAAAACACTGAGACGATTAGAAGCTGCAGAGGGACGTAACATCATTATATACAGATATTTGAACATGGCAGTCTATTGACTCACTTTCCCAGCTTGCCTCAACTGGCTATTAGAGGAACAGCAGCAATAATAGTCAATATTGAATCATTGAAAACATTTTTCAAGCTGAGAATTTACAAAATTCTCATCCTTCATCAAATGAAATCGGAATGTTTGTCATATTTTTTTCAGTTAGAACATGAACATTTGATAGAAAGAAAATTGGAAACTATAGTCCCGGATTCCAAAGAAAAGTTAGAAGATTATGAGAGAACCTAGTTTAGCTTTTAGAAGATGATGTGTGTATATCAGCAAATTCAATAGCTAGAGACATTTTATTTAAAAGCATGAATGCAAACACCGTGGTGGCACTAGGGTGAAAATTAACATCTTAGGAATAAAATTGTGCTTTTTACCTGTCTGTGAGTCAGATAGCTGACTTGCAGCCAGTCTGGCCCATATATGTATCACACGCAGACAGCCGAGTGAATAATACTCACTTGATCAAAGGAGTGTCATTGTGTGTATGTCATGCGTAAAGTACACTGTAAATAGCATCAGCAAGACAGTCATAGTCACTGAATACCATTATGTACTGAATAACAGCAAAAATAATTCTGTGATTGCTTTGGCTGGAAACACTGAACCTGTCGATCAGCATTCACCAGCTTTGCACTAGGCCGTGAAAAGGCTGCAGAAATGTTTTTATGATGCTCGTGCACAAGGTCAGTATAGATTTTTAGGGGTGAAAATGAAATGGTGAAAAAATCATTTTGTGCTCCCACATGAGTAGATCTGATGCTGTGGCAGTTCTGCCAAGGCCAACAAAGATCCCTGAGCTCTGATGTAGTATTACAAGGACTAACATGTTTAAATAAGCAGGGAAATGTATTGTGAGATGATGAAAAAGTTGCATGATTAAGTATGATAATCCTTGGCATCCTTGATAATCCTTAGAGGCCCAAAAGCATTTTTGGAACCAGCTTAGTTGTATTATGGAGCTAAAATAAACACCAGCAAATAAAACTCATTTATAGGAATTCTGTATTTCCCATTGCAATGCTTTTGCAATGGGAAATACTATTGCTATTATACATTAGAGACCTTAATATTATTACGTTATATAATATTAGCATTAAAACCATAGTTCCGCAGTGTGCTTTTTGTTCTCCCATCATCCCCAAATGGTTGCAGCACATGGCTACCCCTCCTTCCTGTTAAAAGGGAGTTTTTCCTTCCCACTGTCGCCAAGGGCATGTTCAAATGTGGTTATTTGATTGTTGGGGTTTTCTCTATATTATTAAAGGGTCTTAACTTAAGAATGTAAAGCACCCTGAGGCGACTGCTGTTGTGATTTGGTGCTATATAAATAAAATGGAAATGAACTGAATAGTTCAAGTAAAAATAGTGTTATTACATAAATCCAAATGTTGTGAACCATCTTTACTGCCTGAATAAAGAAAATAAACACAAATTTACAACTGCATCCCCCTCTATCATTGCAGAGTTGAGCCAAAAAAGTAAAAACACTAAGATCTGGAATTCTAATGTGTGAGCAGTCGGCGAGAGAGATTAACTGTTTTGCACCGCTAAAATGCATGTAGGTGAAAATCTGCACGCTCAATGTACAGCATCAATAATGTCATGTCTTATATAAAATTCTGTCAAATATATTGATATCTTGCCAAGCCCTAATGAAAAACTGCAAAGTATTCTTTAGACCATCCCTACTTTTACTGACTCTATCATAAAACTCATATCATAAACTTAATATGGAATGTATTTTTGAAAGCACTGGCAAAGAACTTTCTCAATTTTAGGGCTACCTTTCATCTATCTTAAGCTTTGGGTGATTAGTTGAAGGGGATCTGCATGAAAATATTGCTGTGTTATTAGAGGTACTGGAAAACACTCCCAAGGAGAGACTGATACCTTAAATTTCCACATACTGCACAGGTATTAGGCTTTAGAATATAAATCTGTCTCACGGGAAGTTTAGTGCACAGTGCGTCACCATAGCGCCCCGCTTTGATTGACATTCCTCACTAAACAACTGCTTAAATCCATTTAATCAGCACGTCTACAGGATCTGAACTGACAAATGCTATGAAGGCCTCGGCTCTGCAGGATTGCGTCATTATTTCTGAATTTAGAGAGCTGGTATTGTCTGCCAGCGCTGCTGCGGTTATTTTTTTGTGAAAGCATTTGTCACTCATTTACAGTTCACCTCATTTTAACTCAACCTCCTTGCTTCTTCTTCGGCATTTCTCTGTCCCTCACTAATATTAATTTGTGAGAAGACTCAGGTGTACTTTTTAAAGAGAGAGAGGTTTATGCAGGTTTATATTTGTCATTAAAAGCTGTTTCAAGAATTTATTGTATGCGAATGTATCATTTACTAAGTGGACTTAACAGCTTAGAGACCACCAAAAACAAATACAACTGTACAGCCGTACTTGGGGATTTACAATGCCAGAAAGCCCTTTCAACATGGCCAAAGCTGAGAAGTAATGCTTCACTTAACACACTGCTATGTGACTATAAAAGCAACACAATACAAAAGCAATGCTGCTAAGACACAAGTTTTTGTCTTGTCTTTAAACATTTGGTATATTTAGTATATAAAAAACTAAATAAATAGATTGTTTTATATGATCTATAGCTTGCTAGTAGCATGACTCATGTGTCTCCCCCCCTTTTCCAGAGTGAAATACATTTTTACTTTAACAAAAGAATTGTATTTAACTAAAGAAAGACTTCAGTGATGGCAGTGGGTGTGATCCACATGAACAAATAAAGACAGGCATCAAACAAATAGAAAAACTGGTATCTGTGAAGGCAAGTGTTGTGTTATTGTACACAGTGAATACACTGCAAAGCAGCTAAGCAGTATGAGGATTAAAAGTCTGAAGACATGGTTCTCTGCTGGAAGAGGGTGGACTGATCACTCTACCTTGAAGCAGCAGGTTGATCAGTGGATCAGTGCAGCTATAGAGGTCTGTTGTGGTGAAAACAGCCACAAGGCATAGCTGTTGATTTTCTGGGCAGCAACTGTTCAGACCCTCCCTTATGGCCACAACCAGTCAGTAGCGAGCAAAACAAAAGGACCGACACAATGAGCTTTTCCTGAAGGATGTCTGGGTTTACTCTAAGAAGGGAATTCAGGAGGGAGAAGATTCCGATGAGGTTCTGGGACACACTTGGGAAATTTTTACTCCCTGGTGGTTTGGAAGCTTTCTGATATCCGAAACACACATATGCACACATACACAAGAAGTGGAGGAGGTGGTGGGGTTCTGCTTAGACTGCTGCCCCCACAGTCCTGGATTAGAAAATAGTTGGGTGGTACCCATCATGTCTCACATTGTTCAAAAGAGCACAGTGGTAGCAGTCGCCTCATTAATTCTTTGCTTTGTCTTCCTTTATTATTGTTCTAGTCTGGCTGTTCTTGCATATGCCTGCAAATGTTTCAAGCCCTTCAAGAAATTAAGAATTTCTGTGGGGGCAGATCAAAACGATGCTTTCCAAATGAAGCTTTCTACTCAAATTATACTAATATTTTAGTAACATGTTTTAACAGCTATTCAGTCGATTGTCATTCACTTTGCACATCAATATTTACTTTGTAATAACGATCACTTAACTTGCACCAGTCATCAGATCCAATTTCAAATTGCCCAGTGCTTTGGTTTATGAACAGTGCTGCCATTCCTGTCACCCGTCATCAGCAGTACTTTAATAAACTAATACTGGAAGGAGTAATACTGTTAAATTTGAGTAATCAGTTACTGTCAATCAGTTAAGTGTTTTTGTTTGATTTGATAAATCTCGGGTTATGAAACAGAGCATAAGTGATGGGTGAAATAATACTTTTTTATAATATATATACATTTTATTTTTTTTGTCCGGTTGCACATATAAGTGTGGCCAATTCTTTCTGTATATATTTAATTATCGTATGATTTTAAATATATACATATATTTTAATATATATATGCTAAAACTAAAATTAGGCATGAGAGGTTTAATAAGGCTTTGAAAGTATAATAAGCTAGGTCTATTTAAATACATTAAAGTGGAATATATTATTTTAGAGAAAATGCCAGAACAAATTGTAAGGCAAGAGGAAGGGTTAAGAGAAGAAAGGCAGAAATGTCGGTTCAGACAAGAATTCCATTCAGCGGCTTGAAGGCAGCAAAGAAACATTAAGCAAAATACATTTAACTTAATTTTTAGACGCAATCACACTGTAATGTTAGACAACCCTACCAAAAAACTACTAGTACAAATTTTATTTTTGCAATTTTATTATTTTCGTTCATTTTTTTCTCTCTATCATATATTGGAACATGTGGTCCATTTCACCTGATTACAATCCTGAGTCTGAAATGTAAACACCTCTAGAATATAAAAAATACCATTTACTAAGTTACTAAGGGTGGCTAAGGAGAAGTGGCTGACAGAAAAAGGAACCTTTTTTTTAGAGGTTTCAATGTGTGTTCATTAGTGTTTTATGGTTCTGTAAACGTTGCCAAAGTTTATCAGACTTCACCTCCCCAAAAAACACCAGCATGTCTGCATTGTCATTGTGAGTACCATAAATTGCTGACACATGCTGTGTAAGGTACCTCTATGCCCAAGCGCTTCTTTGCAAGGCTGATGATATAGTTGTAAGCTCTGTATGAAGACAGCTTGCCTTTTTGTCTTTAATCAAAACCATTCTGTCTTCTTGTAGCCTTTGTTTCTGTCAGAGTATAAGTACAGCGCGTGAATGTTGGTTTTAAGTGCCGTGTGATGCAAAAGATTCTCACATTTATGTTGTAAAGCATTAGCTTGTGTAGATAGTGAGCCACTTATCAGTAATGAGGCAGCAACAGAGAGCACAGAAGCGAGTTAGAGGCAAAAACAGGCTTGGCATTGTTGTAAATACAACACAATGAGCTAATTGGAAACAGAAAGTTTGTCTGTGGAGGCAGCCCGCGATGTTACACATTTTAAGGCTGTGGCTACAAATAAACTTGTGGGACTTTCTGCAACATTAAACAGTGAGACCAAAAGAATCTACCCACTAAAAACCCAGTTTTCAATGGATGTACAGGGTAAATATGGTATAATTGAGTTTAAATAACCCAGTTTGGGGGGTTTATGTGTGAGTTAGTGCACCAAAGGATGGCATTTAATTAGTTGCTGTGTTGTTTGAACTCGGCAAATGTAGCCCCGATGTTGATTAAACATGTATGAGTGAGATAACGTGCACAATTTCTCTGTTTACTTGCAGAGTGCCTTTTGTGGCCTGGCCATTTGACCAACTGAAACAAATTTGGGTGCTCTCTGGAGATTTAGTCCATGTCTGCCTTCTAATTACCACTGACAGGGTGGTGATGCAAAGGAGGAGAGAGAGAGAGGATATAATCTGTTCTCCTTCAGTTTTTATTCACACGTACACAAATCCCTGGTTTTGAAATAAACTCAGAGATTAAAGCATTATTTGGTCTACATTTGGATTTGTGGGAAAGCCAATTTTGATGCACGATAAAGCAATTTGCATAAGACCTTCCCAACATGTCTCACATATCTCTATGAAAATGCTCCAAATTATGTTTCTGCAGAAATATTTGACATCATTATGCATCATCATTTGTTTATAATGACCTGTTCAACCATCCTGCAGACTGAACAGTGATGCATTTTCTTTCCCTCTGCCCCCACAGGTTGACCATTCATGCCGAGTGCCCCATGCACCTGGAGGATTTCCCGATGGATGCACACGCCTGTCCTCTGAAGTTTGGAAGTTGTAAGTCAGTCCAGATGATCAAAACAAAAGTGTTTTATATAAGATCAGACATCTGAAACAGTGGGGATGGTTCTCTGCAGGTGTTAGGAACCTTTTCCTGAACTATAAAAAAAGAAGAAAAACAAAACAAAGGCTAAAACTACACTGCAGTATGATGTTTGGTAATATAACAAAAGCAGTTAAGAGAAAATTTTATTAATAAAGATCTTCTCCCTCTTTGGGCTGCACCCTTTAGGCATCGCCACAGCGACAGTTAATGTGCTTAAATTACTTTCAGTATGCTCATAGTGCGGGGCATGTAACCATCCATACACAAGCATAGGCTATTTACTGTTTCAGACACAGCATTAGATATAGTTTGATGTTTTAGCAGCAATGCTTATATCTCTCAACATAAAATGATGCTGATAGGTAGAGCATTCATTTTGGATACATTTAGTTAAAAAAGTGGCACTGGAGGAAAAGTCAGTGATCCCCTGACGCGTGAGGATTAAATCTCAGGGTGGTGAACACAGTAAAAGGAATTTTTTTGTGAAACCTGATATCGTTATCGGCCGCAGGTCTATCAGCCCGATCAATACTGGATGGACGCTGCGTATTATCATGAATGACTTACTGGAATTTAGGAAAAATGTCTTTTAGATCCTGAAGTCAGCAGTTAACTTTTTGCCAAAGCAAATGCTGATAATCCTACAATGTGCAGAGGTAGGAGAAAAACAGAAAATATTGCACCCATATTTTGATCTCTCACCTATGCTGTCTGTTTTTTGGGGGCTGTCTTCTGTTTGCTCAGATGCTTACACAAATAATGAGGTGATCTACCTGTGGACCCAGGGTGACGAGAGGTCTGTCGCTGTGGCAGAGGACGGCTCCAGGCTGAACCAATATGACTTACTGGGACATGTTATTGGCAAAGAAACCATCAGTTCCAGCACAGGTATGCCATTCTGGGTACAGACAGCAGCATACAATACACCGTAAGGTAAATCAGAGTTTGTCTGGAACAGGCAAAAAGTTGATTTTGAGTACTCAAAAGTGATCGAATTCTCACTTTTGAAAGATAAACTACATATAATCTATTCCACTGAGATATAGTGGCTCTTGTGTAATTTGTCTTCCAAAATAATAAACAGTCTGCAGTTTCTCAACAGTTTCTGTCATTTTAAATTCATCTTGCATTGTTTGGCTCCATCGAGAAAATGATGACTGAAACTATTCAGCATATTTACCAAGATAATATGAAGACGTTTGCCAGAGGTGAAAGGTTTTTTGGGTTTTTTTCACTTTCCTTTGGGGTTCAGCCAAGAGTCAACTATAATAACCATCGTCTAGCCCTTTCTTTTGATTGCATATTCATTTGATCTTAAAATCTTATCTTCAAAACTGTTGCAGAATCCTTTTTATCTGTCACACAAAAATCAATTTTTTTGTTATTTCCCCATTGGAGGGCTTAAAGCTTATGTTAGCAATTTAATATAAAGGGATGAAATAGCACGGTGAGGGCAGGGTACTCACATATGCTGAAAATATTTACAGCAGCAGCATCTCACTGGTAATAGATCATTTGAGTTCAAACACCTTCAAGAATGTGCTGCATTTTTATTATACTTATCAGTCACTATCATGTACCGCTAACATCAATCAGCAGCTTTAGTTAATGGTGTAATAGGACTAGATAAAGTACCAAAGAGCTTGTAATGGTAAAGCTAAAAATAAAAAGTTGCTTTAGTGGGGCATTTGGAAATCACAAGAGTAAAACAGCTTACCAGCGAGCCACGCTGCTCTCAGTTTTGAGAGATTTAACCTTTACATTCAAGCTGTTTGCTTGTGAAACTTTCAAGAGGTGAGCCACAGAGTCGCTGATATCTGTCAGACTTCAGTTGTCTTTGGAGACTAAAGCACCAAGAATCCACTTTGTTAGATGGCACTCCAGTTTTCCAAGAAATAAAAGTGTGTGTGTGTATGTGTGTGTCTCCTTTAAATAACTGCATCTGTTTAACTCTACAGAGGATGCGTTCCTTGAGAGTATCTTTATTGTTTGTGCTGTTTGGTGGGTTGAATGTAAGTCAGGAGAATTGCAGCGATGGAAGAAGACCAACAGAAGTCTGACAAGTACCAAAGATTCATGATAGAGTCAGTGCGATTTCTTTCATAAACCACTTCAGCTTATGGCGGTTGGAAAAGCTCATTTCCTTAGACTTTAAACCTAATGGACTATAGTGATCTAGGGGGATGGGAGGATTTGAGCCCATTCAGCTCTGGTTTGATTCTCCTCAGAAAAAAACAAAACCAAAAAAACACCTCAGGGATGGAAATCTGTTTTTCGTCCTATCTTCATAACACAGATTGCAAACATGGCACTGAGAGCTGGCAGTTGGAGAAGATGTGAGTTTATCCATTTGCTAGTATAATTGACATATTTATATGAACAGCAAAAAACATCCCAAGGAACATGTAAATGTGCACTTAAAAGAATGTGACACTTTGTATATGTCTTATTAATGACATCAATGTGATGTCATCTGCCAGTCTGTTTGTTTACAGTCTTTATTATTTAGTTATTATTATACTTTTTTGTCTCTTACGGTTAAAAACTCTTGCTGTAAGTAAAAGATGGACATAGCTTCTCATCTGAGCCAATGCAAGTTACTTAAACTTACATTCTTACTATCAGCCAGCAGGTGGCGACTCCTGTTGTTCCAAAATCAAATCATATTGTATAGAAACCTTTGAGAATGCAGTCCTTCAGCTCATTAGGACCTAGCATTCTCAGCTTGAGGCATTAAGGCCAAACTAGCCAACGGGTGTTGACACAGTGGCTATGTCCATCTTTTATATACAGTCTGTAGCTTAAGGTTTGGAAGTGTGCATCAACATCTTTGGAATATTTTAAGCATCTAAGCATTTTCTGTCTCAATACTGCTCACGTCTTGTCACATGCACGTTAATGTTCAAACGTTAATGCATCAATTTTCAAATATTTTTCCTTGTGTTGCTCTGAGCGAGGAACAAGTATATTAATAATCATGACCCTGTCTGTGTCTCTCCATCTTTTTCTGTTTGTCTCTTTTCCCCTCAGGCGAATATGTAGTGATGACAACATATTTCCATTTGAAAAGGAAAATTGGCTATTTTGTGATTCAAACCTACCTTCCGTGCATCATGACTGTCATACTGTCTCAGGTCTCCTTCTGGCTAAACAGAGAATCCGTTCCGGCGCGCACAGTATTCGGTGAGTGCTATCTCGTGTTTTAAATCCAGCTCAAATAAATGCATTAAATGATTCATTGAAGAAGCTAGTTAATCAGAGGGGTATTAAATGATGAGGTAACAGAAAGGCACTGTCTAAGGACTTGACAAACAAGTAAACGGTTTGAAACGGTTTCAGCATGAAAAGTTCTATTTTTTTAGCTTTAGTTAGCTTAGTACATTCAGGTGCACAGGAGCACTGAAAATAATTTATTTTATCAGTTCTGACTTTATTCTGCTGTTAATACAGAGAACGTAAAACAAGATTTAAAGCATTTACATGTCATATTTTTCCTTTATTTTTCATAACAATTCCTCTTTAATATAGAGACATTTCCCAGTTGCCATCGCGACAATTGACTGTGTTTTCTCCCTTTAAGCCATGAATAATAATAGATTCAATTTGTCCATCGAACTTGATTCATGCTAAGAACATTGCGTCAGATGTGATCAACTCAAAGGTACTCAAATAAGGAATGTAATTTTCCTTCTCCTGCAGTTGTTGTTATTGCGCCGCATAATCAATATGAGTAGTCTTATGTAATTCTAAACACGGTTAGCATTTTTGCATTTAGACAGGTACATGCAGAAGCATATATTGCGCAAAAGATTTTAAAAATGTATGCAAGGCAAAGCGTTGCTGAGAAGATAAAAACTGTTCCAGCTCCCTTTGTGCAGTCTGAATAACCATATCTCCTTCACTTCTGCACAAATACACCCACTATTAGATTTTTCTTACACAGTCGTCTAAGAATCACTTCAGCCCCATAAGAGGTTGAATTTTTAGGGGACAATTTCCTTCACATTATGATAGTAATTTTAATCAGTGCCGTTTTCTCAGTGGACAGTTTCAAGCTGTGTTGGTTTTAGTTTTCTCGCCATCATGCTTACAGTCCCTTGGTTTATGAGAGCATGTGGCTGTCATTACCTGCGTAATCTAATTTATCTTTTTGGTTTTTGCATCCTCAGTCACCTTCCAAGTTATATTTCTAGTTAAAACTCGATACTTTTTGATTTATACCTGCATTTTATATAAGAGCATTACTCACTGTTACCGCAAGCACCGGATGTCCTCGTCTCTGACACCAGTTAATTGCTGTTGTAATAAGGACTGCTTTTTGTACAAATGAATATTCTAATTTTATGTAAATGGTGGAACAAAGTCAAGATTAGAAATGCATTACCTGCAAATCAATCAGCCCATGAATAGCCATGTATCACTCTTTTGTTGCAGCCTTTTTAAGCCTCCTTTGTATCCGTCTTTTATCAGATGAGAAAGGTTGGAACAGATAAAGTGATGCGCTTCGATGGGCGAACATTGTCCGAGCCGCCTTTCATTTCCATTCGCCCTGACTGTAAAGGCCAGGTTGTGAAATGATCTGCGAAATTTAGAAAGTTTTAAGACATCGTTTTCGCCTTAATTAATTTTAGCAGATGTAGATCTGCTGCTCATTTTTCAAAAGTGGTGTCATTTAGCGATTTACCTTTGCACGCAATCCTGCAGCTTAGACAGGTTGTGCTTTATGTATGCAGGTCAATAGCATGTCTCTTTGTTTGTGTATAAGCTAAAGGAAACTTTCAATATTTTCATTCGTTGTACTGTAGATAAGTCTAGTAAGAAAATACATTCATCAGACTGGTTTGAACAGAAGAACATAGCCTGAAAAATCCTCCGTAGTGGGTCATTACAGAGATTCTACATTCTCATTGTTTGAACTTGCAAGACTGACCCAGTGTACTTTGAATGTTTATGCACCACTGAGTTATGTCATCTGTATGAGGCTAGACTTTTTGATTTCATACAGTAGATTATGTAAAGCTCTGCAATGCAGGGAACTACACCATCATTTTTAGTTTATAACTTACACCTAATACCAAACCCAGGAAAGTGAATCTATATTAGGTTTAAAGAGACAGTACGCATTAACATTTCTTTTTCTAGCCATAATCCAGACTATTGTTATGTTGCAGTGCAGCTTTCTTTTCTCTTAAATCTCTAAAGAGATGTTGGTCAGTATAAAGTGAGAGTTTAGATGCCAGGATAGCAAAACCCAAACAAACCATGACTGAGTTGTAAGTAACTTTCTTTTAAAGGGACAGTTCACTGCCACATTGTTATTTATCCAATTTTTGAAGAGAATTTCCCAGTGACTGAAGACATTGGTAGAAAATTTCCTTCTCTTGAATGCACAGGAACTACATGGCACTTGCTTACGCTTAATATAAAGCACCTTGAGGCGACTGTTGTTGTGATTGGCGCTATATAAATAAAATTGAATTGAATTACCGCAAATGTTTAATTTCAGAAATAATGAAATATCTGCTGATCTTTTATTCTCTCCTCAGGTGTCACCACTGTCCTAACCATGACTACCTTGAGCATCAGTGCTAGAAACTCCCTTCCTAAAGTGGCCTATGCCACCGCCATGGACTGGTTCATGGCTGTGTGCTATGCCTTTGTCTTCTCTGCCTTGATTGAGTTTGCCACAGTCAACTACTTCACCAAGCGCAGCTGGGCATGGGATGGGAAAAAAGAGGGCATGGAAATAAGGGTGAGTGATTCTCATTTGCAACAGTTTCATGTAATCAAAAAAAAAAAGATGGATGTGTGACGCCTGCTCTTTCGATTCATCGCAGCGCACCAACATTAACTATCACCAATATGTGAGGACAAAAACAGAATGAAAGGCAGCTAGTTCAGGGGAAAGTCTCACGCAACTTTTCTTTGCTTAATAAATTCAAAATTAATCCAAAAAAAAGAAGTTGCTAAAAATGTCACTTGATTCTGGAGGAGTGATGAGGGGAAATTGCAGTTTGGAAACACATAGAAAGTATCCTTAATGCAGCACTGAGTACTTTGTAAAGCCTGTAAAGAGACCTTTTATTTATTCATTGCCAAATGGAACAGAGACAGTGGGGCGGAACAGTGAGAGCAAAAACAGAGGTAAACTCCCAGAGACGCTGGCCCTGATTTATGATGGCAGCATATGTTCAACTCTCATCCTAAAGTCAATGCAGCCTTATTCTCCCCAGAAAAGATTGTGCATTTACATCTATATAGTATATTGTTTAAAATGAATCACGTGATGTTGAAGATAAATCACATCTTGTACATTATCAATAGCCAAACAAAAAAAATAAAATAAAAAGATCTCCGTGCCTGAGCCTATTTAATGGTTTATATTGAGGGAACAACCAGATATGTATCCAAAAAAGTTGTTGTTCAAAAAGAAAAAAAAACACCTAAATCAAGCCACATGTTTCTCATGACAGCTTCAGCCTTTAAATGCAATATGATCTGTATGATTACCTTACTGGAAAGATCATTCCGTCTGTAATCACGACAGCTTGAAAAGTTTTCAATGAATTCTGATCAAACTTTTTTGTAGTGTAGAGCACGAGCCATTAAAAAGTGTCTTAGATCCACCACGGTCTTCATGGTCACCCTCGTGATTTATTGGTCGAAGAGTGACAAAAAGCCTTATAACTTAAAACGTATGGGAAGCGTTGTGTTTGCTGTCAACATATAGAAAGATTTAAAATATCATGTCACATTTGACCTCTGACCTCTTCTTTAACTCAATGATTTGAAGGTCAAAGTGATAATAACTGATTGATAATAATTGAAATAATAATAATAATGGTGATCAAATAAGGCCAGACCTTCATAAAATGACCTTTATGTGCTTAAAATTTCACAGCCTTTGTTTGTATTGGAAGATTTAGGAAATGCTGCCAGTATATGGAGGTTCTAAATATTAACACTATAGTTTGCATTTAAATGTCATGTCACATTTGACCTCTGACCTCACTTTTACATCTGCCTTTTTTTGAAGTTATTTGTCGTATGTTTAAAGTATTGTCAAAATCTGCTCAGTTATTTAAAAATATATACAGTAGTATAATCTTATATAATAATATCATAATTATATCCAATTATTTACAAATCCATACCTATTATCTATTACCTACTCCCACATAAAATACTCTGCTGTTCCCTTAAAAGTTAATCCTGCCCAGGGTGAGCCTCTCTGGTGGACTTTTCATGTGTTTGTAAATGATAGCATTAAATCAAAAACAATTGTAGGCACACAGACATAGTGAAATGAAAGAAACTAAGTCAGATTAAAAACTTACATTAAATATCAAAATAGTCTTCTTTTCTTTTAACATCAATCTCACCAGGCACTAAATACCAGTTTAAAATCAGGCTGTGTTCATTTACTGTTATGATATAAGATTCTCATGTTATTTAGCTCTTTTACAAAAGCCTTAGATAGACATATGTAAAAATGCTCCTAGAAAGTTAAAAGCAAAAGACTTTAGCATGTACTGAACATCACCTTTATTTCTCTTAACATACATAGTGAGTCACTGACATTGGAACCATGGAGAGATTCTTGGAGGAGCATTTTGCATGTCAGCCAGTTAGAACTATAGACTGCATATAAAACACTGACGTAGCTTCCAGGTCTGAAAAGTGAAAGTGCTAAAGTGGCTCAGGTTTGGATTCTTTCTTGTGGCCAGCAGGAGGCAACTTCTCTGGATGCAAGAAGAAGTCTCTCTTTGGGGAAATGACCCTACTGCTCACTTAAACTTTGACTTCACTAAACACTTTTCTGCAGTCCCCAGCCAAGTCATACTGAATGAGCATGATATTCTTTTTACAGCTTTCTGTCCTCATTAGACTCAAAAAGGAGCAAAAGGCTGGGTATGCTTTGGGGTGATCAGTCAGACTTTTCCTGTTTTTGTCAAAAAAACAAAACAGGGTCTTGGTGGCTACACCCATCTTTTATATACAGTCTATGATCAGAGTGAGTTCATCTAAAAAAGGGGGGGCTGCATGAAGAAGTAGCTTAAGTTCAATAAGGACAGACCTGGTACATAGAACTGAACATTAGAACAATAAAAACAAAGCACACCAGCATAAAAAGACTAATATAAGTTAGTAATTGTGCAGCTAAAATGAGTTTACCTGATATATGTATAACACAGTCCATTTCAAACTGAGAAAAGGAGTATTAACTGTGGCTTATAAGCAAAGCTATATTAAAAGGACAGCCTTCTGGGGTGCTTGGAAAAACATATAAGAATCATATAAGAAACATTATGAAGCTGTGCCAGTGGTAAATAGTGGCAGTGCTATTACTGTATTGCCGTGAGCGCATAAAAACACAGCCACAGACACAACATAAAGGGAAAGTTATTTCTTCTGTGACAGACAGTGCCACGAATCTATTTTCTGCTACCATTGTACAAACTGTTTGACACAATCAGTACAGCCTTTTCCCGCTTTTTTTATAGTTTGACATTTGGTCCTCGGAGCGATTGGCAGAAATGCATATTGCTGCCACAGAACTTTTCAGTTGGTGGGGATAATTTGCTGCGTTACACTGCTGCAGAGAGGAGGTTTTTTTCTCTTTTCTTTTTCTTTTTTTTCCCGCCCCTCCTCTTTGATGGCTCGTCTTAATGGCAACAGCCTGGACTGGGTTCTCAGGGACTGTGCTGAGCATGCAGTTGTCATGATAGATAAAATAGAATGGGGTCACAGAGGGAGACGTGGCACTACCACCACACTGCCTGCTAGAACGAGCTACTGGAATCCAAAGCAATCAGGCACTGCATATATTTCCCCTTTTTTTTTTAGCAAATTTAGAAAAATGACTGTTAATGAGCACGAGCTACATAAGCAAAACCTCTTCTTCAGGAGAGAAGTTTTAGCTAGTAAGTCTTTTTTAAAAATCTAGCCCCGCAGCCATCAGAGCTAGGGTTTCAGCCACCACTCCTACCGGAACCAAATGATGACTTCATCACCCTTAGGCTGCTTTCTTTTTTTAGGTCTCAGATATGATCCACAGATGAGTGTGTGCGCACTAATTTACTTTACTGGTTATGGAGCATCGATGTAGTTTTCCTTTGCTTTTATTCGACCATTTTCTGTGACAGGCAATCTGCCTAATTAGCTCTCCCCTCTCCGGCTGAAGGTGAGGTTATTACAGAAATTAGCCGGTGGGGAGTTTGGTTGGAAAAGCCTGCATATTCTCAGCACCCTGTGACACATGATTGGACACTGCTATGTTGGATATCATGGGCTGTTTTATCAGCAGAGGCAGAAGCACTGGCTGTGGGTTGCTCTGCTGCGGCCAAGGGGTGATCGCGGTTTCGTGTGTGCGTGTGTGTGCGCATGTGTGTGTCTACGCACCTGCAGTACATAATAACTTCATCAACATTTTACCAGAATAATTCATTATCTCTTATTAGCACAAGCACTTGCATGTCAGTAGAATGTATTCTGGAAGTTTTGATGCACTCAGGTGGAAAGAACAAAGGTGAGTTGACATTTCTGGAGGCCAGGGGTGCACTTTTGTACTTTTTCAGTCCCAATAATGATAGAGATACTTGGGTGTTAAGCTGTGTTCCTCACTGCAAGGAGGATACTTGGAAGCATTCTTTTGTACAAGTTTTTTGATGTAGCAAGCATGAAATACCACTAAATTGCTGACCCCTTGTTGTTGGCGTTTTCCATGCGATGCTATATTAACAAATGTAATAGGCCGCCTACACACTAGACCCTACAGGAACTGCTCTCCTAAAGAAACCCATGTCATGAATCTCCTGGTGCACCATTTTTGTGCTGATGTTAATGCCAGAGTTAGCAGACTGTTGGTGGCTTTCACACCCTATGCACCTCAGCACATGGCAGCAGCCCCACTCTGTAAATTTACGTTGCCCGAGTTCATCCAGTTCTCAAGATTCTCACAGCTGTTTGTGGAATAGCTTGCAACTTTTACGAACTGACTTGTTGCCATCATGGCACCCTATTACAGTGCCACACTTGAAATCAGTGAACTCTTTAGAGTGACTCATTCTTTAACAAATGTTTGTAAAGGCAGACCGCATGGCTAGGTGTTTGATTTCATAGATCTGTGGCAAAAGGACAGAAAACACCTGAATTCAAATGCTAGAATCCTTTTTTTTCCATATAGTGTACATTAACACATCCTTAAGTGAAATCAGAAAGGTCTATTTCATGTTTATATATAATATCATAACTAAATGACATAATTATTAAGAGAGGCCACCCATGCAACTAGCAAGTTCCTCCAAATTTTGATAGTGTAAGTGCCTCTACCTAAATACACACTTAAATGCTCACGTCAAAACGTGTCCACAGGAACACAAACAGGGACATCGTGGCTCCCTATAGACAGTCTGCACACTCACATACCCACATGCTCACATACTTGGGGCTATTTATTACGCCAACACTTCAGCTCCAGTCTTAGAGAGGGACAGACTGTCACAAGGTTTAGTTACACGCACACATGCACACACTGAGCTCCAAACAGCAGGACACAGCAAGGCACAATTACCCCCAGGACACTTAAACACACTCATCAAGAAATTCTGATGCAACAATTTTCAGAAGTTACAAAGACAAGGTCAATAGATGCATTGTATTCATGGAGTATTTTTGCCTGCAGCTATTGAAATGACTTTGAATAGTACACAGGAATCTGTGGCTGCTAGTGAATTATGTGCTCTGTTACATAAGGTTCATAAAAACATGCATACAGCCCAGTGCTACATACTGTTCCCCCAATAATTAGACCATATAAATTATTACCTACAAGGACAATGGAACAGCAAAAAAGAAGAGAAAATTTGCTACATTACTGTGCAGATAGCATCTATAGTCTAAAAGACTGAACAGTTTGGGATGGTATTATTAGAGCTTAGAGGTGTAAGTGCAGAACATTCGCTGATCAGTATGAAAATTGGTTTTAGAAGTTTGGTACACAGCCTTCATAATGTACAGCAAGTTAAATTGAGATGGCCAAACACTTTTAGTACTCACTGAAAGTTTCACTATAAACAGACATAAACTGACCTCTAATTTAGCGACCATAAAATTGCAATTTATGTTTTCTAAATACAGGCTAATAACCACTTTCATTCAGGCTTTCTTCTCCAGACTGGTGGAGAACTCAACTGAATTAAACATAGTATTTCTGTTGATTAAAAATGCTCTTAAAGGCAGCACCGCAGGAACATTTGAGAGTTTTCTCAAGTTAGCCATTCAAGTTAACTCAGGGGAAGGCAAACAGGCGGTTAGCAACTACAGAATCCTTTGTTAGCACCCACCTGTCATTCAAAGCGGCTACATACTTATTAATTTGAAGCTCCCTCTCCAAACATACATACCGTAGGCCTCTTATACAATTTCCGTGAAGATACTATAGTGGCCAGAATGGTAGCATCTGTTAGCATCTGTTAGCTGTTGAGGACAAAAATATAGCATCTGTTAGGTATCAACTCTAAAAATATACTGTCTGCTAGCAATCAAAGCTAAAACATTAGCGCCTGACAGGTACAGTGGCAAAAGGTATAGCGGTCATTAGCTATCGAGGCTAAAATTGAGTGTCTGTTAGCTATCGAGGCCAAAACTGATTTTTGTAGCAGGCTGTGAAAACACAGGAGTCTGTGTGGACTTGCGTTTGGAGCCAGTCTCAAGTGGCCATTATAGGAAATCAAGTTGTGGTTTGGCTTCATTTCTCAGGACTGGTGTTTGCCACTTCGGATACACATATTCATCAGCCAAGTCATTCTACTGTCGGACATGACACTCACCACTGGCAGTGACTGATGGCTATCTGCTGTGTTCCATCCATTTTGCAGTCGATCCAGTTTCACAAATTTTATGATTGAATTTCTGCTCTTTAAAGATGCGTGACGGTAGCCATATTGAGCTATATTGTTACTACAATTGATGTATCTCTGATGCGTGATATTGTAGTAATTTGCCTTTCCTGCTGACAGAAACCTCCAATAGAGCAGCTCATTCTGTGTTAGAATCAATATCATTGAAAGGTACCTGGTTATCTGGGAGCAAGAGTGTGACTCTTCTGTCTTTCTTTCTTTTTCTGTTCAAATTGACTTAAGATAGCAGGTGCTTCAAGCACCGGTTTAAAGCAATCAACTGCTTGCAAGTTTGTTAGCTCTCCTCAAGGTTGAAGGATCATACTCATCCTGTTGCCCTGCTCACTCAAGGAAACACACTTATGACAGTAAATATATTTCCTCCTCAATCCTGCTGCCTCCAGTACAAAGTCAAAAAAAAACAAACAAGCAAAACCTACTGGCAGACATTAAAAAGGACTCCCTGTGAGATTTACACGCACTCGAGACACTGAACATAGCCACGGCACATGTCTTGTCACGTGTAAAACCATTGCTGTGCCTCCATTCGTGAGTATATGTGAACACTGAGCATAAAGACCAAACAAAATATTTGGTGATGAGCTGTGCGCTGTAAGAGATTCACCGTGAAGCACTTTGGGGTAGAGGGGACATTAGTTATGCTAATTAAAAAGATGGAGAGAAGCAAAAAGGAAGGAAAATTAAATGAAGCTAAAAAAAAAAAAGTGGAGCAAAAATTAAAACTGGGCTCAAAGCAAAAGTGAAAAGGGGGAGCTGTGAAAGTGAAAATCTGTTACAAGACACGCACTGAATTAGTTTCTTAAAGTGGCCACAGTGGGGATGAATGGTGTGAAGGAAATTACCACAGTACAGACTCGCACACTGGATGCCACACAGGAAACTAAAACTCTGCCTGGTAATCAATCTTAGTGTCCTACTTGCTCTCCCACATCTACTGTGTGCGCTGTACTGTTCTTCGCTAGGCTGACAGGATCCTCTAGTGATGCAAGTTTAGCTATTTGAGCCAGTACCAATTTAGCAAATAAAATTCTGGCTCCCTGTGCGACTTCAATATGAAAGACAGTCTAATGATTTCCCTCTAGTAGAACTAAGACGGCAGTCTCTCCAGCCAGCTTTATCACACAGAGCCTTTGTCGTGTTTGTTGTATCGCAATCTGTTTGCCTGCAGAGGTCTGGCTGCTCTCATTGATACAGTTTGTCAGACATGTTTTCAGGCGCTGTTATTTTGCTTTTCCTTCTAATCCTGCTCTGTGCTGCTACTGCTACTGCTAGCAGTATCAGACGCCAGTCCAGCCTGGTTCTGCAATGATGCAAATCAGAACTGTTCCTATTCCCATACTCTTAATTTCATCATGATTTTCTTTTTTTCGATCTTGGTCCTTTACGTTCTGCAATCCAGATTTGTATGATGCAGATTTGATTTGACGGTATGTTCAAAAGTAGTTCCAGCTAGATACTGATGAATACAGTATGTAAGTTGGGTAATTTTAATATAATTGGTAAACTTTTTTTCTTTTCTACTTTTCTTTTCAGGAACCGTTTCAGGCTAACATGGCCAGGATTAAAGATATGGTTAGGCTTTTGTTTTGTTCTTGTGTGTGTCGTGTCTCGTGGTGTTGCTTCTATTTCCTCTTTATGAGTTCAAATGGAAGTATGGTTGAGTCTGGTGCCCCCCCCTTCCTAACGACCTTTGCTTTACTTCCTTCTTCCTTTTCAGAGAAGAGAATCTGCGACTTTGTCCAAAAAGGCGAACAACACCTTCAACATTGTCGGAACCACCTACGCCATCAACGTAGCTAAAGATCAAGGTTTAACGACCATTTCCAAGAGCGCGGGAGCATCGGCGAAGCATCCCTATATGCCTGACCCCTACATAGAGGCCAAGAA
The DNA here is from genome assembly GCF_000239375.1 of Pundamilia nyererei. Lineage (NCBI taxonomy): Eukaryota > Metazoa > Chordata > Actinopteri > Cichliformes > Cichlidae > Pundamilia > Pundamilia nyererei. The sequence continues at coordinate 629,652 of NW_005187650.1, read as the reverse complement.
ATCCTACAACCGTGTCAGCAAAGTGGACAAGATATCACGCATCATTTTCCCAATTTTGTTCTTCATCTTCAACTTGGGTTACTGGGCCACATATGTCAACAGAAAGCCCGCTATCATGAAGGCAAACAACCTAAACTGAGTCTGACCAAATGCTCGGCTTGATTGGGTTTGGTTTCGGTGTGCCAAGTCCATTACATCTTTTTTTGTGCGTGTGTACGTGTGTGCGCGCATGTTTTGTGTGTCTGTTTTTTCTTAGGCATCTGATATTTTGCACGTCCGTATAGATGGAAGGCAAATTTGACCATACAGTAGATTCACATAGAGTAGTGGACCGTGGAGGAAGCACATTGTCACGTCAGTCTGTGTTTGTGCAGCATTTCTTTTTAGTTTCGTCCCCTCCACACTTAGCTCTGGCCCTGTTCTCTGTTGTGAGTAACCCGGTGATCTTTGCTGTACCTTTGGCGGCTTGCTGTTTTGTAGAGTAGTCAAATTGCATTTTCCACCAAATTTGGACATGTTTGCGCTTTTCTTATGATAAGTCAGGGCAAGCATGCGTTCAATGTTCTCGTTGTAGCTCATTACCAATAATAAGACTCTGTCACGTGCATTGAGTTTGAGATATGCATGCAGACATGCACACGAACACATGCATCAGAAGACACCAAGAGAGCCATTTGCTGGTCGCTTTACTGTTATTCTGTTAGCTGGGGGCAGCCTGTGTAGGTCCATAGGAACATCGTTAATAATCGTCAGTGTCTGACCTTCAGCTTGCGGTGAAGTTCAACAGTCCCAATACAGTATTATCTGCAACTGCTTTCGCGTCTCATTGGGCTGCCTGTACATTTTCTAGTTCAGTGGCTCTTTGAGGTTTAATTGGCTATGTCCTACGACAGAGAAGCTACGTGCCTTGGTAAATACACACATCACGAAGCAAAAAAGGCTTTGACATGCTTACACTTGCATTTCCACACATATAGAAGGCGGTCTGTGTGTTTACATTACATACAAACATTTACAAACTGGCATCCATGCTCTGCAGTGTAGTGCAGTATGGGCTGTGCATCACGCACCGCGCCGGTGGAGATGGGTATAAAGTGTAAATGTTTCCCATGAGTGCCGAAGGCTAACAGACCTTTCAGCACTAGTGAAAAGCTGAAGCAAAGATATTAAAGGATATATCATAGTCCGTGTGCCATTTATGTTTTGACATCTCTGTGAGCTGAGCAGTCATTACAAACTACCGCCATTACCTCAGACTGAAGTCGAATTCACACATTATTTTTTTTCGCCGTTCAAATGCAAATAACGTGACACGTTTCACAAATTAAATCATAGCAGACACTCGCCCTTTAAGTAAACTGTGAGCAGGCACCTTGAAACCTTTTTTTTTATTGTTTTTGTTTTTCACCCTTATTTTGTTTCCATCGGTCACCGTAGCCACACTCATGCACAAGCGTTTTGATTCGTGCTGTATTTTTTGCCCTTTTATACTTTATCGTGTAAAGTCGGTCGGTGTTGATTTGATTGTCTCCATATACTGTGTTTTGTAGTAAAAGTCGAGTCACAGTCATGCGGCATTTCTGAACACATTTCGGAGACACTGCCATCGCTGGCGACAGTTGCATTGCAAAATTCATAATAATAAAACAACAACAAATTGTTCTGATCGCGCCAAAGAGCCCCTAACGATGGAGCGATGATCGCTCGTGCATTGAATTTGTCTCTGATTTGTTTAGCGGTGTCTGTATTCCTGTGACACTCTGTGTTATGTGTGCTAAGCATTTATGCAGGTGTAACTCTAAAGCCATTTCTGTTGCTTTTTATGCTAAGCAAACTGTTTTTCATCATGTTAAATACCTGCTCTGACAACCACTGTACTCGATACTCTTTCATACATTAAGCTTACCATTTTCAGTGGTAAGCTTAGGACAGTGAGTGAACCGTGTTGTGGCACCTGTAAAGGTTTGTTAATACAAACCACGTAGAAGTGTTCAGTCATAGCTTAATGCATGGTGAAGTCTGTACACGTTTTTTCGTCTTTGGCCTCAAATATTGGTGTTTGTCACTAAGGAAATAGGGCTTGGTATCAATGTGTTGTACTTCATCCCAGTTACTCATAACCTCTCATAACCCAGCATCTGTATAAACACGCATTATTCCAACTATTTGTGCATACTAATGCAATGTTTATGCTTTACAGCTGGTACAGAGTTTTGGGAGTGTTTTTACCCTTATTTGGTCACACACGCACAGTTCGCACACACTGAACTGGCTGTGCAGTCATCTTAAATAATGTTAAGCCAGTTCATACATGAAGATACAGGACAACAACAATACAATACAAAATTTTGTTCTGTGATTGAAAGAATTAAGTTAAGTACATCGAACAAGTTGTGAATTTAGCCGACATATAACATGATGAAAACAAGCTATTCTTATCAAATATATATATATTATATATTATGTGTACAATTTAACACAAGATGTATTATTATATTTTTTAAAAACTGATATATAATCAAATGAAGAACAAATAAGATATTTACATTTTTATTATTATAAAATGTAATCAGTGGCTATTTGTAGAGCACTGACTCTTTTAGCCATTACAATAAATCAGTGCGTCTAATTTCAAGCCATACATATGTGGACATGCACACAAAGCTAGACCCTATCTCTCTCTTCCACATGCAGCTAAATTGCAACAGCATGTGCATTTCTTTGTAAACCTTATACAGACGTTAGAAACACAGTGGCTATAATGGCAAAATAAGGCGTGATACTAACCTCTGCACTGAAATCGAGGAATAGAAATTCATTTCATTTCATCGGGCAAATTAAATGTATAATAACAAACAGGGTGAAGCACGTCGCTGTGTCTTAATGATACGTATTACCTCTAAATATTTCTGAACACCACATATCATCCCGGCACAGTATAGCTTTTTTTAATCCGATACATTTCATTGATTTATACACTTTTCAATGAAAACACCCTGTTTCCTCTTCTTTATTTCTCCTTTTTTTTTAGAATTTAGTCTCAAACAAAATGATCCATTTTACACATCCACTGAGGGTTTATAAACCCTGCTGGCTGCTGCTAAACAGCATTAATGTTTGTGTATGACTCTTCTGGGTAGTGGGATAAATGTACTGTAGGTACGTACTTCTAAGCAGAAACAGTCACTTTACTTAATATGCCCAAAGACCCTTGTCATGTCAGGATCTGGTATAATGTGATAACCAAAGATCAATTTGCTTTGTGATTTCATGTGTACTACAGCATTCATAAACTCATGTCTAACCCCATTCACAACATGAAATTAGTGTGACTGCCAAGCTGTGCTGACTGTACTGATCAAGTTAAATATTTACAGAATAACATACTTCTCTACACCTCGTCAATTATTAAAAAAAATTAAATCCGCATATGTTGTGTGTTTGTGACTAGCAAACAAGGGTAAAACACTTCCGGAGCTATAAGACCACGACCACTTCACTCTGCCGCTAAACTACAGCGTAATCATCGTCATCCAGTCTGCTTGGAAAGACCATAGCAGCCAACACATGTCATAGTGCAGAAATAAGAATCTGAGCAGTTTTTAAAACTAGAAGTTGTAAGAAAAAACTGTGTTTTGAAGAGTCTGCATGTACACCTGTGGTAATTGTTTTATTTCGTTTTGATTGATTGATTGATTTGAACATTCCTGGGATGATTTCGATGAGCAGGACTCCACTGTACTGTTGCCATTTAGGCTCTGCTATGATTGTGTTAGTCACGTGGTAAATCCTTTTCTCACAGGGCCAGAGTTAACTTCAGCAGAAACATGTCATCCATATGAGATAGAGTATATTAAGACTATATTACTATATTAATATATTTATGCTATTCAGTACAGCATTAAATATTCTATGTTTTATACGACGTAACCTCAACAGCATTTATGCAAAACTCCTGATGCGTAGAAAGCTGTAGATAAAATAGGCAAACTAAACAAATGATTCAACTAAATGGCAACAATTCTAATTGCGCAGAATAATTGCTCAGAATAGTACTACTAAGTTGTGAATTTGTAGATATTGTGAAATTAATTCCGATAGTTTTTGTGAATATTGATATGTCATGTCATTTATTTTTACATTTGATAAGTACTGCTGTCTTACATTGAGCTCTGTAACACTACGTGTTATGGTATTATAAAGATGTACAGTAGAGATAATACTCATCGAGCTATTAACACGATCCGTACCTTGTGTGCACTTTTCAAACCTAACTGTGAATAAGCAGCTGTCTGCAAGCAGAGTCGTACACACTGTGTTCTCTCTCCAGCAATTTCACTGCATGTCTCTACGCATTGAGAGATCAAAGACTTCCTCTACAAAGACAGCTCCGGGAACTTCGTGGACTTTGTGTTTTCGTTAGGAAGTGGTCTCTATATGCTCAGTGACTGGACTCTGTGTTGCCCTCTGTCATTCATGTGCTTACTGTATGGGATATAGCAAATGGAAATGAGGATTAAAAGGACCGTGTATTTTGTCTTGGAGTTAAAAGGCCCTTCTTGGTGACATCCGAGCCTCAAAGGTGCACGCTTTCAACACGCTGGACTCACCTGATGCTCCTTTAGAGGCTCATTTGACGACTATTGTTGTTTAACCCTTTGTGTGTTTGTCTGTGCTGTGCATGCGGGTCCTTTTTGTTTGTGGTTGATTAGGGGAAAATTCAGTTACAGCCTGAAGACATCCTACAGGGAACAAACATATTGCACACATTCAAGTCAAAGCACAGTCACCTAAAATTTATTATATTTCACAACATTTATAGCCACTGTAGATTACACACAAATCAGACAAAACAGCAAGGGCACAACATCTGGCTTAAAGTGTATGCTGACGATTTTAATATATGTCATGATAAATAGTCTATATTTAATGTTGTGCTTCATTTATATGGTTATTTAACATGTGCTGCCTGCTATTAATGAATTGTCCAAATTAACAGATGCAGTGTTATTCCCATACATTTTAATGGTCAGGATTTATGAAATTACAGTTTTTTATTACACACAAAAAAATGTTGGTAGATGTACACACACTGGAGGTTACCTGTAAAACTTGATTTAATGCTGCACATTGGCCAGAAGGCACATGAGCCAGACATTACATTACACACATTACGTTACAAAGTAAAAAAAAAAATGCAACCCTCGAGAGCCTTTCACTATGAGTAAACTGCCAAAAACTGCCAGACGGCTTTTAGAGGGGAGGGAGGCATCAGTGTTACAAAGAGTAACTGCAACTGAAGTGACAGCAGGGAATTAAAAATGAAGTAAAATCTGCACAGCACAAGAGTTTTGATGATGAACATTTGATGAACACTAGCTTGTGTTTTTGACAAAGGCAGCTGTGCTGTTGTCCACAGACTTTGAAAGTTGTTGCTGTCTGGCTGGAGTCCAGTTCTGACTGCCCTGTAGGTGCCTTCAACTGCACGCGAACGGCGTCATGTGTAAAACTACAACCTTTAAATTTAGCTACAACCGCACGCCTGAGAAAATTAGACCACCACCCCGCCCACGACATAGACACAAAAGGTTGTTTTCATGCTTGTGCAATGATAAATGAAGTTACTCATTAACACTAAAAATCTCTTAGCCCGCAAAGTGCTTTGTTTTTCTTTGTTTTATTATCTGCGCGCCTGTTTTGTTCATCTCCCAGAGCTCAAATGTGGAAAAAGGCTTTGACTACAGCAACACTAAAGACCTGTTCACACTCAGTCGAGTGAACACCATCTTCCACTGGGATAACCACTCCGTTTGCTAAAATGAGAGTCCCGACACACATCTCGGAACAACGTGATGACACACAAATGTTTTGTGAACCCAGTGGAATTAGCAGGACACTGAGTAAAGCATCAAAGATAAGTTTTATTTTCACTTCACCAGTGACCTGACATCACACAAAGGATGCTTTTCTTTCAGTAAGATGCCAAGTTGCATAGATCGCACATGCCATCAGTAAATTTATTGTATAATTTATGCAAACTGGAGACCAGTTACTATGGTAAGCCAGTAGATGATGACACCTAACTTGCTAATAGGGCTAATGCGCTTCTTTTTGTGACGTGAAGTTGGTTTGATGAAGGATGGAACTCACTGATGTAAAAAGAGAAGAAAGAAAAAAAAAATGGGTTGCTGTGGTAAAGGACGCTCATCTCTAATTACTTGTGAAGCAAAGCTGTTAGGCATAAGCTCTTTTATTTTAACCTTTCACCTTTCTATTACACAGGGTTTGTGTGGGGCTGCTGACAAGCTGTCTCCATCCTTTTGTCCGGGAATCGCTGTTCTTTACAGTAAATAAAGTTAAAGTGCTTTCATGCTTCTGCTAGTGTGACTGAGTGTTTGGTCAGATAAATGTCTGATTTCAGTTAATGAAAACCATTATAGAGAATAGGCTACTGAACCTCAAGTCTAGTCCACCAAAAGCCACTCAGGGGAGTCTTCAATCTCACAGACGTGCAACTCTGCACAAGGGACAATACCGTCAGAATGCAGCTAGCTCAGGGGGGTGACTTTAATGTAATTCAAAGGTGCAGAAACACGTCTTAACATTACAGCCAGCCAGCTCACGTGGAACAGATTCATATGAATGCAGAATGGACAAGGTTAATAGGGTTTGTGTAAACCCCAGCCTAGTCATTGCCTGAAACCAGACACACCACTTTTAGAACAGCAAGACAGCAAAAACAAAGTGGACCAAAGTCACATGGATTATGTAGAAGAGAGGAACAACTGCAGCTGACATGTGACCACTGCAAAACAAAGCACAACCAAACATCCCAGAGAATTTGTTTCAATTCAATTCTTTTTCAGTTTAAGATAGATAGATTGATAGATTGTCTCCATGAGCAAGCGCTTAGTGACAGTGGAAAAGAAAAACTCTTTTAACAAGAAGAAACGTCAGGCAAACCAGGCACAGGGAGGCCCTGTCATCTGCCACAACCAATTGGAGGCGAAAGGAGAAAAGACACACTGTTGAAGAGAGCCAGAGATTAATAATAACTAATGATTAAATGCATATTAGTGTATAAACACATGGAGAGTAAAAAAAAGTTAAGTGAAGATGAAACGGTCAGTGCATTATGGGAAGTCCACCAACAGCTTAGATCTATTGCAGCATAATTCATTGATCATTCTGGGTCCAGCTGTAGCCTTTGTGTTTTATCCCAAAATAAAGTTTTAAGACTAATCTTAAAAGTGGAGTTTGCCTCCTGAATCCAATCTGGGAGCTGATTCCACAGAAGAGGAGCAGGAAAGCTGAAGGCTCTGCCTCCCATTCTACTATTAAATAGGCTACTAATAGGCTAATATAATAGGAACCAAAAATAAGGCTGCAGTCTGAGAGAAAAGTGCTCTGTTGGGATGATAAGATACTCTAAGATAAAATGAGGCCTGATTATTCAAGAGGAGAAGTCTTATAAAAGAAATAATAATTAAACAAATACTGGATCTTCAAAGGCAGATGGAAAATTTAACTCGAGAGCTATTCTATGCTAAGTAAACTATATTAATATTTCAGAAGCTCTACCATTATACAGCAAATGACCTTCAGTACAGATACGAGTGAAGCTATGAATGAGTGATAAAAAAATTAAAAAAAAGCACAAAGAATCACAAAAAAACCCCAAAACATCAGGGAGCCTGACTGATACAATCACAGAGCTGGCAGAAAGATCTGGCAAAGAGTGGGTGGAAGAGCTGGTGTTTAAATTCAGAGGGTGAGTGAGCAGTTAATGGAGAGCAGGTGCACCAGCCAGAGAACCAGCGTGACCAGCAGAAGCCATGCCTCTTGGGACGTAGCAGTGACAAACACCACAGACAAGGAGAGACAGAAAGGGAGCAAAAGAGGTTTAAAATGTTTTTTAAGAAAAAGAAATAAATAAATAAAATGAAGCACAAGAAGAAAAAAGGGACCAGCACATCTGGCTTTGTTTGTCCAACTGCTATTTAACGCACCAAATAATATGTGTTTGCTACTTTGAATGTTGTCTACCATTTCCTTGGGTGTGTGATAGCTGAAATATAGCAGTATCTATAGAATTGAATTTTAGATATCAAAAATCATTTCCACTGGTCACTAAAGCTGTTATCCACGAGTTTAAAATCTCAAACAAATCTGCGCTCTTGCTAAATGTGGTGGAAGCAGGTTAAAAACACCAAATTACTGGGTGTCAACATTTCATTTTCATGGTTAGCTGACATTAATAGGGGCGTTTTGAGCGTGCTCTTACACTTTCTTGATTAGTGTTCAGCAATCTGGTCTAGTGTATCAAACCAAGAGCTTAATAAGATCCAGATGACTCAAACCAGAGCTGGTTATCTTCCTTCTCGTTGCTCAGTGAGGGGCAGTATGGCTGGAACAGAGACCTGCCTGCTGCCTGGTTCAGTAAATTAGGGAAAATTGGTGCTTTATTAAAACCTCCTTGCAGATTTTCACATATAACATAGACATTATAATGGCACCAGATGGGTCACTTACCCTAATGCCACACTTGCAGTATAGGCAAATGTGTTATACTAAGTTTATTATATGTTTTAACTATTTACTCTTGTCATGAGGCTATGAATGTAAAATGACCGTTTATTATTTTCCCTTTAGTTTCTATTTCATTTTTTATTGATGCTATGGATTGTCATTTATGTGATGTTACCTAGTTTTTATGCGTAATAACAAGCTGAATTGAATTAAAGCATTTAAAAAAAAAAATACTTAAACCAACATATGAATCACAAATATGCTACATTTAGTTGACATAACTTAAAATCCCAAATTAATACGATTATTAAAATGACATATCTGCAATGATGAAATGGTTTCAGGCTACATATCCAAGCGGAATATATTCATTAGCATGAACTATCTGCAATGATTAAACAAATTTAGGCCACGTATCCATAATGCAAATGCTTAGGGTAAAAACTAAAAAAATGAATGCGCTAATTATTGTTAGCACTACTTGCATTAGCCTACAGATGACTATTATTGAATTAAAGATATCTATGAATCAGTTTGGACAAGTTAAAATGTCACTTCTTCATGCATTAGACACCTTCAGCCATGCATGGAGGAATAGATATCATAGATATCCTTATGTAAACTGGAAACCTCGCAAAAATATTTCTTACTTTTTGAAGTAACTGCCTGTGAACCAAGTTTGTGACTGCAGCAAATTTGTTCTATAAAAAACAGTTTTTTAATATGACTTACTGCATGACTTTTATCGCTAAATACATATCTCCTGGGAATGACACTGTCACAGCTGTCAGACGGTTGGAAAAGCATCTATGTGGACTGATACATACTTCGATCAGCTTTCAGCATCTTCCTTACTGTTATTTATCGTGGTGTCTCTGACACTCATAGAGATATTGAACTTTATTACTGATAATAGCCTTGAAACAATAAAGGGTACTAGCTTGCTATCTTGGAGCCATAGCTGTGGCTTCTCATGAGTATTAACTTTAGTTTTTGCAAAGACTGGTGTTAGCTGCAACTCACTTTGGAACAGAAAAAGGAACTAAATTGTTGAAAATGACTGGATTGGAACAATCAGTATAAAAATGATTCGCTGTCCACTGCAAGCAGAAGACCAGGCACAGTGTGACATTTCTCTTTTACTAACAAAAAAACTTTACAAACAACATATGAATGAAATGTAAGCAGCTCTGTCAATAGGGTATAGTACTTTCTTTGGTGTTGACCTTTACTAACATCCATTCTAATAGGCACACTTGGTCAGCTGCTCTTTACTGCAAATATCTAACCAGCCAGGCACATGGCAGCACGATCAAGGCAACCTGCTGAAGATCAAATTGATAATAACTTAAAATAAAGAAGAAATGTGTTTTAAGTAACTTGGTTGTTGGTGGTAGGTGGGCTGGATTCAGAAACCGTTGATCTGCTGGGATTTATCTGTGCAATCATCTCAAGTATTTACAGAGAATAGTCTGAAAAAGAAAAAGAAAGAGTATCCAGTCAGCTGCTGTTCTATGGGTAAAAATGCCAGAGGTCAGAAGACAAACGGTCACACTGCTGTGACCTGATAAAAAGGCAACAGTAGCTCAAAAAACCCCACTTGATTCCAAAGTACACAGAAGACCCTTATCCTATAAAAACTTATTTTGAAACAGAAACATCAATGGTAGGAGGTGGTCCGTGTGCCTCCACCCC
>NW_005187650.1:605718-617792 GCF_000239375.1 Pundamilia nyererei | reverse complement strand
TCTGGACCCCTTAGTACCAACTGAGCATGATTCAAAAACAACAACCTACTTGTGTATTGTTGCTGACCGTATCCATCCTTTATAATCACAGTGTACCCATCTCCTCATGGCTGCTTCCAGCACAATAACACACCATATCACACAGCTCGAATCATGTCAAAGTGGTTTCCTGAAGACGACAAGACAGTAACATGACATTCATTGTACTTAAATGGCCTCCAGGGTTACCAGATCTCAAACCCATCCAGTCCAAAGCGGTGGAATGGGAGATTCACATCATGGATGTGCATCTGATGAATCTGCAGTGACTGTGTGATGCTATCATGTCAATATGGACAAAAATCTCTCAGCAATGTTTCTAGCATCTTGTTGACTCCATGCCACAAAGAATTAAAGCCAAAAGAAGGCCCAAGATGGTACTAGCAAGGTGTAACTAATACAGGGCACTAATTCTTCATACATACCTAATACTATGTAAAATTCACAGTACAGTAATATGACCATGTGGCAGTGGGTCATTGTAAAGACTTGTTAAGACTTGTTGTTAATTGTTATGTAGGTTTTCTACGAAAAGGTTGTGAACAAAACGTGTGAGGCGAAACTCAAATATCGAACCTTTACATCAGCTTCGATGTCTGTCATCCACCTTCAGTCACACCTTGCAATTTTAGCATTTTTCTCAGTTACAGAACGTCAGCTCAGCTCGTCGGTTTGTACTGAAGAAGACACCGCTGGCACTTGGTGCTTTTCAGTGATTAGTTTAGGTACTGTAACCCTGCAGGCAGATACTTTGCCTGAAGGCTGTTTCAGGGCTGCCTCTTGTAGCTTTGTTGTTAATTAGCTTGCTTGTTTGCAATACAAGTGATAGTAATGCTGGAATTGCCTCTATCCATGCCTAGTTTCTTCTACTATGGAGCGTTCGATGGTTTGTGTTTACCAGAAAAGAAGTATGCTAATCTGGAAAAAAACATGCGAGTGGAAACAGCTCTGTGGAAAACGTTTCATCAATCAGTAAATATTTTGGAAAATAAACATAACAGGAACTGAAAAGCATCACATGTAGTAGGCATTTTAGTGGCATGATAGGCATGTACAAAGCAGAATTAGCCTGATTCATAAGGACTAATTTAACTTCACAGTCAAATCACAGGATTTATCACCCAGAGAATAATTTTAGAATTTCTGTTTTAGATCTTGGTTGTTTGATAAAGAATCAGTCAAATCTTTTTTTTAAAATTCCCTTTGAATAAGCTGATTTTTTTTGCTCAGCAATTTTGTATTTTCAATCAAGCCATGCTAAATTACGCCTTTGAAAATGGTCCAAGTTACAGGCCCTCATAGCTTACATGGGTGGCGCTATTTTTATTAGTATCACTTGAAATTCTCATGGCTGAAAAACACATTAAAGAAAAGAAAATTAAGAAAAGAAAAGAAAACCAGCCACCTCTTAACAACAATATCATGTCATATGTTATGACTGCAATAGCACCAGGTGCTACCAGTTGTTGTTGTTCACTGGTGAAAATGTTTTTTTAATTATTAATATTATTTTGGCTAAACTTTCAGGGGTCATATCACCATTCGGGATAGATGGCTGGTCAAAATAAGGTGCCGCATTTCAAAGGTCTCCTTTTGCACCTATGTTTTGATCTTCTACCAGTGCTTGTTTCTTTAACTCTAGTGCAGTTTGAAATTTTCTTTAATACTTTCCTGCTTCAGACCTGATAATTTTATACAGACATCTCCGGTACTTTATAAGTCGTTAGGGCGCAAATATGCTGGAAAAAATTAGTATCAAGTAGTGCCAAATTCTGACTCACTCCTATGTTCTTGGAGGGCCTGGACCCCCTGCAAAGTAATGATAGTATGAAAAGTCTTCATCAATATGCTAAAGTCACAGCATGAAAACATCAGCTTATCCCGAGAGGTCAGATGGGCTGCACACATTAATTTATTTTTTTTTACGCAATGTCCTATCTAATAATACTGAACTATGATGTCCATGAAACAAGCTGTAATTTTCTATTACATGCCTGTGTGTGACACATTTCACTGTAATCTATCCATAAAGAAAATTGTCCCCCTCCAAAAAAAACGTAGCCCCCCTCTCTCTCTCAGGCGTCTCATTTGATGGTTTGTCATTTTATCTGCCTGGGAAGAGACTGCCTCGCTATCTCTAATGATTTATCAAGCATATAAAAGCAGACGGACTGTTCTAAAGATTGCAGTGAGGCTGTTCATCTGGCTTTAACTTGTGATGCTGCACTCTGCTGATGCTGAAACGAGTTAAAGTCCCCGTGGCTGCACGCTGTGAGCGACTATAAGGAACGGGGCTGGAAAGAAATATGTCACGACCACAGGAAAGATAAGGGAAGAAAACTTGATTTGGAGAAAAGTTGCCTTGTTTACTTGTCTTAAATGAAGTTGAGACACTGGACACATAAGAGACGTGAGCTGAAGTCAAAGGAAAACCATCAGCATTGTGATAAAGTTTGTCCTTTTTTGTGTGTGTGTGAATTGTGCTTTTATAATGCAAACAGAGTGGACACTTTTATTTATCAAATGGCCAGAAATGCAGAGATTGCTGTCATGTAAGGCAACAACAACCTATTGCCCTTACTCGAATGCTCTTGCATGTATATCCCCCACCCCTCCTCTGCACCGCTCTGAGTCAACCAAACCCCTGCAGACAGCTGTAACAATACCCAGTGAGTTCTTACTCTCTGACGTACAGAGCAAACATAACAAGACTTTGCTGAAATCTCTGCTATTACTTTACCTTTTCTTAAGAAATGTATTGATCTTGTAGAACAGATACCACAGCAGCAATATGGATTGGGTGAGAAAGCTCCCCCCTGCTCTGCTGTACCGTGTCTCTGGGAGTTTCATTTCAAATCCCCCTCCTATGCCCCATGATTTTTTGCCCATGTTTTAGTATCGATTAGCGGGTAAAAATGAACTATGTCGGCCTGTTTCTGTAGCTGTTAGCACACTTGACAGTTGCGGTACATTAGATTAACTGCAGAGTGGAAAGCTCAGATGCCCTGCAGTCAGTGTGGAGGATCCTCGTAGAGGAAACAGCTCAACAGCTGCATTCGTCCTTGGAAAGATAACGCAGTTCGAACGGCTTAAACAGAGAGGCAGAGAGGAGAAAATGAACTGTGGCATATTGGCGGTAATGAGAAAATGAACCCTGAATTATAATATGTGAAGCTACCTGTGTGGCTTTTCAGGGATGGCTGGAGGATTAGGCTGCAAGCAGAGGAATTACATTTACATATAAGAGAAATAAAGCGCAGCATTTCCCACACACATTGTTCTTTGCTGTTCGCAGTTTGAACTGTGCATCTCAGCTTTATCTGACATTATAATGTGGCTCGCTGGGTTTTGATGGTGCCAGCATCTGCCTCGGTTTGAGTTTCATTGACTGTGCGCCTCAAGTCGGCCCACATGGCATCTCCCGAGATGATACCCTGACGCATTTACCCATTCCAGTCCCTCCTCTAAGCGCCCCTACCTCCCCCCAGGAGATGCATGGATGAGCAGGCTCATTCACCTCGTGGGGTGTTCCCCATGCATGACTGATGTTGAGATTAATATCCTTGACTGAGTCCCGCTCTGCAGTGCAAAGAGGAGGAGCAGGCCTATGAAAGCAAGGCCTCCCCCCTCAGGAGTCCATTGATTTTTCTCACTATTCTGCCAAACACAAACACAGAGTCACAAAACTGTTTATCTGTTGTTCATGTAGAAGCCATCACCTCGAGGGCACAGCTGGCCATGTCTGATCCCCCTTTTTTCTTTCTTTCTGTGTGCATGCAAAATTGAGACTGCTGCAAGAAATGAATGCCTACCAGCTCATCAAGGAAATTAGCCTAATTTAAACATATATACATGAATTGTAAACACATAGACACAGAATGTAGGAAGCAGAATCCAAATGGAATGATAATTCATGTTAAACTGAAATGTCCTACAATTATTTCTATAAATTGACTTTTATAATGGGAGTTGAAAATGAGGTTTGGCAGCTGCACAGTGTGGAGTTGGCTCCAAGCTCTCTCTGTCAAAGTGAAAATGATTCAAAGACAACAAAATACTGTTTGCAGTCTTTTCACTTAAAGCACATTAACCAGCTAAGGAGCCAGAACTATAAAAGCAATTGGCCTGTTCTCTTTTTAAGAGGGTTGGGATTCTCAGTAAAGTGAGGCTTTTTCAAACATTAACAAAAAAGAAGAAGAAAAAGGGCCTCATGTGGAGTGAATCCACACAGAGCAGGGAAAATGGTAACATCGCCCCCTGGTGACACTGACAACACCGAGAAACTGCTTGTTCTTTTTGAAAGAAGTTTAAACTGTAGTCTGAGTGAAACTGAAATGAGGACTTGCTTTGTTGAGAAAGCGATGTGATATGCGCAGATCCAGGACATTACAAATGGCTTTGATAGCATAGAGTGGGACAGGATGTTATGTGTCTGTGTGTGTGTGTGTGCTTTTATAGGACAGTCCGTGTTATATTTTAAAATGAGGTTGAGTAGTGACAGCACTGTCATGTAAATCCTAAAGCGTCCGAATTCTAAAGACTTTTCGGTACACAAATTCTTCTTTTTGCAGATAATGTATCGTGGAGGGAACCTTGAGAGGAAAAACCTGTGTTTAGCGGTGCAAAGTAAATCTCAGGCTAATGTTAAAATGGCAGCTTTGTTGAAAAAGCTTCTGACCAAAAATATTCTTTTCAGTTTTCTTCCTAAGCTTTGATCTTCTGTGTGTACCCACACAGCCTTGAACCTGAGTCATCAAATAAGAAGAGGTGCATTAACAGTCCCGAAATCCATTTTCTCTGTAACAAAAGCCAGGCTTCTGTTTTCCTCCCTGTTTCCTGCTCATCTTAGTTTCATCTAAATGATCTCTTTCCAGCAGGCCTAAAGGGTTAGATTCACTAAGTTGCTTCTATCTGACTGTTTTTTTCTTTTCTTTTTCTTTTCTTTTTCTTTTTTGAGGTGTTCAGCATCTATCTACTCTATCTACTTAGCACTTTTAATTCTTTTATGTCTATTTAAGCGTTATATGACAGTATGTTTGCACTAAGTACCGCAGCAATTTCCTAATGTTGTAAACCTGCTCAACATTTGGCAATAAAACCCTTTCTGATCCTGATTCTGATCTCAAGCCAGGAAAACGTTTCACTCTTTTCCCCTTGAGATCACGTGCAAGGAGGCCAGTTGATCTTTAGCCCTCTTTCTGCTCTGCTCCACATCCTGAAGTGAGGCCTGTTGGACTTTGTAGCTTGTAAACTGAGTCAGAGCATTTTCCCTTGTGGGACTGAGAGAACATACTGTATTACCCTTTTCACAATGTTGAAAATTGGGTCCAGTTTATTTTCCTGGACAGCACTGTGAGAAAGGCTCTGCCGAGTTGCCTTATCAAATGTGAGCAGCTTCTCTGGTACCTGAATAGAAGCCTGTCTCCACAGCAACCTGTTTCCATACTGCTTAGTTACATTTTTACGTGGCTTTTCCGATAATAATAAAAGATAGATAAATGTGGCTAAAACAGAGCTGGAGTAGAAATGAATGATCAGATAATGGCACTCTAGTATACAGGATGATTTTATGCAGGTGCTGTAATACCGCTCTAACTGGTTTTAACTCATATCTTTTCTTCCTTATGCGATCTCACTGTCGATGTCAGGAAATTAGATAACCAAGAAATTATATCTTATCTATGTCATAACTTTTCAAATGAACCTCCAGTGCTCGTCCTTTCCATTTTCCACAAGGAAGCAGTTTTGGCCACAACTACAAGTAGTCAAACATGCCACCAAGCTATGGCAAAAAAAAAAAAAAAGTAAGTACATGCAAATCAAAGCGAGCACCTTAGGAGACACATTAGTTTCATCCCCGGTCTTATTTTTACTGCTCTTTCTTTCCTTGCCTTATGAGTCCATTTTCATCCAATCCCCACGACATCATCCAATCCACAGCGTCTCTCCTTGCATGTTTGTGAAAAATATTTGCTACACTGAAGTGCACTCCAAACCAATTAGTGAGGAGAGTGCAGACGTCACTACCCTCTTCTAGAATGGAAATTCAATGCTAAGCAAGGAAGAAAGAAAGCAGCTTACAAATGAGTTCTCCGAGGACTTTCATGAGCCTGTTCCTCATCCTTAATAACCTGGTTTTCGAAAGGCAGTATTTTGGTCCCATTATAATTTTAATCATATAGCCTTTATGTTCCTCTGGCCTTTCTTGTCCATAGATATGAGATGATGGAGAAAAGTTTGGTGGCATGCATTGGTGGGGTTTACATGGAGAGCTGAAAAGATGGCAAATAACTGCATGAATTCAGTTCAGTTCAATTCAATTTAATTGAATTAAGTTTTATTTATATAGTGATAAATCACAACAACAATCACCTCAAGCTGCTTTATATTGTAAGGTAAAAATCCTACAATATTATAAAGAAAGCTCCAACAATCATATGATCTCATATATGTATGAATTGCATTTAAGTGAACAGCTGTTTTTAGCCTAGATGTTGCCCTTGTGGAGAAGTGTTTTTTATTTTATTTTATTTTTAGTGAAATGGTAAAATAAAGCTTCCCTTTTTTGACAAGATTAAAGAGCTGGATTGGTGACCTTGAACCATCCATTATTTATGCTGTTATAGGTTCAGGCTGCTGGGAGACATCTCTCCTCCTCTGTTTTTACTCCCTGCTTATTGATATATGACTAAAGCATGTCATTTTCTCTCTCACGCACATAGATTGTATTTTCTCTTGTTTGTGTCCTTGTACTCGTGTTTTGGTGTCTCATTCCCGTCATTCTCAACCAGCTACAATAGATGGTTTGGTAGCAGAACTAGCTTCTGATGGATTTCTTACACTTCAAGAAAATCTCTTCTTCCCTACTATCACTTTCTGAATGCTTTTTCATAAGGATCATGACTGGTATTCATCTTTAAAAAAGAAGCACATTGGGGATTATTTTTGTGAACTGGTGCCAAATAAATAAAGTTAAATAGAACTGAATTGAAAGCATTAGTGATTTGTACTGATAAAGCAACGGAGACTTAAACAGAAACATTACTATGCCTGTATTGACTGGCTGCTCAATTTTCCCCCTCCCAAATGCAACGAGATGCTTAGTGTTAAGTTTCCGTATTTTCCCTGAACGCCCCATCGGCAAGTGTCACGTGTGTCAAAGAAGAGACTGTTTTATGTGCCCTCAGAAGAGAGACTCAGGCAGTGTGTATATTCATTGAACCAAGTTAATTCCTCGGGTCACTCAATAAACTTTTTTTTTTAGTTTCTTTTGAGTTTTTTACAATTTAATTGCACATTCAAACAGTCGTAAATATCACCTGTGTGTTCACGTGTTCAAGTGATTAATGAGACGTAACAACATAGCTTAGATATACAGACATCAATATCTCGAACTTTAATATTAGCATATAATTGAACATGGTATCGATTAATTTGGAAATTCACATAAGAGGAAAACTGCATTCTTTTTTTCATTTTGGATGTAAGATTTATTTATATTTCGGCTTCCTTTAGCATTGTGATGAGCCTGTAAGGCAAAACTCGGGGTCAAATCTATAATGTATACCTGTTCGTTTCAGTAAGGCTCGGTAGATGAGCTAGCTACCTAACGGCTGTCGGCGCTGTTGCTAACACATGCTAACTATACCAGCTCTCCAGCTTGATGTGTCTGAGAGCTGATAGCCAGCGCACTGGCTTGCTTTGTATGATGCCGACTACAGTTTAACTGTCCATGCTAGCGAGCTAAGTGTGTGAGGAACGTGAAAGAAGAGAGGCTTGGCAGCACCCTCTAACACCACCACCACCACCACCGGCAGCATCCACTGGTAATCTTGACTACGGCTGTCTATTGTCGCTAGCTGAAGTTCCTCCTCCGTTTGTGGATGAGGTAGTTAAGCTAGCTCAGACGAACCGGGGCGGCAGTCTATACATGTCTATCTGTCGACCACGAGGCGAGCTGCGAAAGGCAAATCTTGCAGTTCATGTTTCGCCAAGAGGTCGGTGTGGCGTCTTTTATTCCATCCTGTTCGTATCTTTTCCAACACGAGAAGAGGAATATGTCCAGATATAACATATACAGCCTGCTGGACTGGATCTACGGCGGGGTGGACCCCAAGTTTGAGGGCAACGGGGGCCCCGAGTGTGCTGCCTTCCTCGCTCCACAGCAGCGCATCAGCGAGAGTCTGGTCATCGTCCTCATCTCCCTGGTGGAGATTCTGGTGGCACTGAAGAAAATAAACATCTCCAAAGAGCTCAGAGTAGCCGGGAAAGACTGCATAAGGGCAAAGGAGGATAGTCTGGGCAAGAACCTGTTGCTGGTTACCCTGTGCATGACTTTCGGAGTGGAGGTTGGCTTCAAGTTTGCAACCAAGACTTTGATATATCTGCTGAATCCTTGCCATGTCGTCACCATGGTGCAGGTAAGCATGACACTGGAGGGAAAGAGCTGATGTGTGCCCTTTAGGATTACGAGCATGACTAGTGGGGATTTATTAGAAGATGTCATCTTCTCTTCCGAGCTGTCCTCTCAAAGCTGATGGGTTGATGGGGTATAAATTTTAGTGTGCTGGCTGGACTTCGAAGCCCTTGTTTTCATTAACTGGTTGTTGACCTGATCTCACCCATCTCCAGCTCTGTGGAGCACCCTGATCGATATTTTGCAATCACTGTCTCTTAATGGCTTTATGGCGCCTTGAGATACATGAGCATGCTTTTTATTGAGCCATGCGAGGCTTAGAACACGGGAAGAAATTATAAACTAGTGTATGTAGCACATTTAAAGCTTTTTAATAAATTAATAGAAGCAAATTGATTCTAAAAACCACAGGAAATTCGGTAAGAAAGTACAAGTTTGAGCCTTGTTTGGACATCATTGTTCCGTGTGTTAGGGAGTTGGTCCAGTGCTGCCACGAAAGAAGACATCTCAAGTTCATTCCTTGGCTGTGAAACCAGAGCTGTCCCCCTCTTTGTCTCCAAATATTATTTTATGAAGCTGTTGTATCAACAGCCTGTAAGCCGGTGAGGTCAATTCCAGCCTGAGGTCAATGTCAAACTCTTTAATCAGCATTAGGGAGCTGTGTCTTTGCTTTTATGTGTTAAATAACACTTAGATCATGGTAAATGGACTGGTTCTTATGTAGCGCTTTTCTACTCATCTGAACACTCAAAGCGCTTTACTCAACTTGTGCATTCACCCATTCGCACAAGCACATTTTTCTAAGTGCTTTATAGCTAACATTCACACACATTCATACTCCGATGGATACATCGGAGAGCAATTTGGGGTTAGTATTGTCGCGAAATTGATCAATGTAGAGCAGTGAGACAAACCATGGAGGGCCCAGAAAAATAGGTTCCAGACATTAGTCACAGTTAATGGTACATCTTGTACATCTTTAATGGCTACAAACAGACATAGAACTTCTCTTTTCTATAACACCTTCCATACAAGGTAATAAACTTCAAGCCCTCAGGGTCTCTGGGGCTAATTATTGACTGTGGTGATCTGTTGCCAAGTAGAGTAAAATATAGTGAGACACCAAATGAGTTAAGGCCTCAGGCCTGACACATTCCTAGATTATATGTGTTATATGTATTGTAAGCATGCATGCAATCATCCTTCTATGTTCTAGTTTCCCTCAGCGTGTATCACCTGGACAGTCACGCCAGTGACGCTTAAGACCCTTAATGAACCGAACATCAACTCGAAATAAGCACAAATATGCAATGTGTATGAAATACTTCTGACCGTACTTGTAATAAAAGTTAACATAATGGAAGGATCCTCAAATGAGCATCTTCAATAGACAACTTTAATGCAGTTTCAATATCCCAAGGATATTTGGCATGCAGACTAGGGGAAGCCAGGAATCAACCACCAACCTTCCGATCAGTAGATGACCTGCTCTACCACCTGAGCTACAGCCGCCCCATCATGAGTCAAAATATGCAGTACCTGCTTGTTTACACATGCAGACTGCTTGATCTTCATGGTGCATGACTGCCATGTGACAAGTCATCATGAAAATTGAAGAGTAGAGCAAAGCTGATGTGCTCAATGATGATGGATTTTTCAGGTTTCAGGGAGGTAGCATGACAACCAGCGGACACTGAAGAATTGCTGGCTGTGATGAAAAATTGACTGACTGTAGTAAAATGTCCTTGATGTAAGGGCGAGATGGACAGCAGTGTATGTGTTGTTGGTGTTAAAAGGGGCGTGATCAAATGAGGAAATGGGTTTTAAAAGGAAGTTGTACAGCTTTCACAACTTGTGAAAATCATCTACGTATAGATTTTTTTTTTCTCCCATCCAGAGGAGGGGTGGGTGAGGGGGTGTTGACACTGGCACCAACTGATTATTTGTAGCACGTGCTTGCTGGAGCTTGAATCTGATGTGGGGAGAAAAAAAGCTGGAAAGGAGAAGGCGTCATGCATTCCTGCATTCTTGCTTTATTAAAGGTAGTGCCTGTGGGCTCGGCTGTCTTTGTTGAACACTCTTCTAAAGAAATCGTGGCTTATTAATTGTTCTTTGTTTTGTTTCATGCATGCATGAGCTCCTATCGTGATCACACATTCCTCATGTTGCATCTCTAGCGTATGGGTGTGGTTTTAATCCCTTTCAGGCCTGATGGAAACCTCAGATAAAAACATCTAAAGAGGGATGCAGAGCTCTCCAAGCACCCATTTATTTCCTGTCTCATTTGAGCTTGTTAAAGCTGTGCATCTGGAAACAATAGTGAGTTTCAGTTCACTCTTAAGTACACTCAATGAGGAACGAACACCACCTCTGTGCTGTTGAAAAGAAAATACCCTCTCGTTGCTACACTGCGTCAGTTTGCGTGCCTTTCAGTGTTGTTATGCAGCAGCTGGTTTTCATGACTGTTAACCAAATCCACATTTTGAAGAGGACTGGCATTATTCTTGAAAACACAAATTTGGTGTGCTAGTGAGTTTGATATTTTCCTTCACCGAGCACAAAGCAATGCGACTTTGGGAAAATGTGGCGCTTGTTGGCACAGTCATAGTATCTGTAGGTGGAGGAATAGAGGCGGTGTCAGTAGGAGCTTTTACAGAGCAGCAAGTATGAGCAAATATCAAGGTGAGAAAGCCCCACAGGGGATGGAGTTTAGTGTGTGATGACTGAGTGCTTCACATCCAGCAGCACGGGTTTTTCGTACGTTTTCCACCACATAGTACCGCAGCAGTCATCGTGGCACGCTGAGGGTCTCCCGACTGATCAGTTTATTATCGTGTATTTCCGTTTGAGGCCAGCGGAAATGGGTGTGGTTCCATAAACAACTAAATCAAATAATGGGTATATCAAGTTGGAGAAATCGATATATGGAGGGGCACGCACTTTATGCTTCTTCTATGGCTTGCGATTGGTGCTAATACGAAGACAGTACGAACTTCCCCTGCCGTTTTATAGATTTCTAGATTTCAGAACTAGCTTGCACAAAGATGAAGAACAAAGAGCTTGAACATAACAGCTATTAAAAGATACAAATTTCCAGGTTCAAATAGTTCTGTGTTCTGCTTATGATGGACCTCTGTGCAAACTGTTCATCAGTCCGACCTTACTGATTTACACTTCAATGGGGAATGAAAAACACCATGAACCCAGGAGGAGAAAAGTCCCAGCATTTACTTTTGTTTGTTTCCATCACGTATAATGCCAGCACTGACAGGTAGTGTCAGTGCTGGCATTAACTACCAAATGCCAGCACTGACATTTATGCTTGTAACCGCTTATGTAGGTTACGTTGTATATTCTACATAGATTCTGTGTTGAACTCTGGTGCGGTCCCTCTGCTGTCTGAAACTGAAACAAGCCATTCTGTTTTTATCGACATAAAGAAGTTTTTTCATTGGCTCTCCCTCATAAATATGTTTGTACGTGAGCCACCTGCAGCCCACTATCACCTTAAGTGGATCAAACCAGTGAAACATTTAGAGTGAAAGTGTTTACACAGCAAGTCCCACAAATATCTTCATATAAAAAAGTGCAGTTTTAATAACAAGTCTGGTTTTCTACA
>NW_005187650.1:603001-604287 GCF_000239375.1 Pundamilia nyererei | reverse complement strand
TATTATTGGTGCTCTGAGCTTTCTTTGCAGTCTAGACCCTTTCCCTGGCATTTATTTACATAGTCATATTTATTTCCTCATATTAGTTCTCCACATTGTGGACACTCTGCTCCGTTTAGCCATGGGTGCACCGCTGCTCTGCACAGCCAACAGCAACATGCCTGGTTCTCCGCTCATCCACTTAAATATCAAATATCAAATATGGAGTTAACTATAGTTCGTTGTATGTTAATCCTATCAATTGCTTCATCTAGCTATTTCTGGCTAACGTTAGGGCCTTGATATCAAAATATGTTTAAACAAACAACCTGTTGCTAGGCAACCAAGGATGCCATGAGCATTTTTCATTGCTTTCTATGGGTGTCAAAATGACTCTTTTTAGCAATTCTTTGTTTCTTGCACACCCTGAAATTCACTATATGATGAATGAACCCATTTTAGAGTGAAATCTGACATGCTGGTATTTTTATTTCTAACAGAATTACATGGGTTTGAAAATTACAAGGGTTCTATGATATGGGAGCATTTTGATGCACTTGTGTGGTTGAGGTTTGCGTGTTTTAGTGTGGTTGACGACTACAAAAACACCCACTCGCAATGCGTTGCTTTTTGAGCACATGACGCACTGTGTGATGTGTTTCCTGCAGAGAAATCCTACAGCTGTAAACTGTGTAATAGACCACAAAGAACAAACTGGACTTATTACAGATTAGCTTCACCAGCTTTAGCTTCAGTGTATGTGAGGAGTGGGCCCAGTTCCAGCCTTGTTAATCCATCCTACAGCTCAGGTAACAAAACAGGCTCTCATATTAATTATGAAAAACTTGCTTCACACAATTCCGTCAGCACGCTAAATAGTTAACCAGCCCAGTTTGTTTGCTTTCAGCGGCAGAGCGAAATTCACACTGCATACCAGTCTGTCTTTTGTCACTGAGCTCGCCTCCTGGAAGGTTCATGGTCACAACTCTGTCCATGTTCACAGCAATCAGGAAGTCATTTCCTGTCAATGCCAATTAACTCAATGAGCATCGAAGAACATGCCAGTGACGACGCACGGGAGAGAACTGCGTTTCCTGAACCAGGAAATAAAAATATCTAGTACCTACTTATTAATTGATGGCCTTTCTCAGAGAGCGCAAATATGATTCATTTCTGTACCTTTTAGTTTGTTCAGTGAAAAAATGAACGTCAGATCTGGCATTAACTGACACCTAATTTTTACTGTGCATACCTGATTTGCATATTTTTGTACTTGCATCACAGCAGATTTTATACCTTTTTTTTTT
>NW_005187650.1:584993-601984 GCF_000239375.1 Pundamilia nyererei | reverse complement strand
ACAACCAATTATATGCAACATTTATTTGATAATAGCTCGCAACTCTATGGCATGTTTATTTTATAACGACTTCTTATTCATTTAAAATGAGAGACTTGAGGGCTCCAAGTTGCAGAACGTTGTCTAATTGCTTTGATAGCTCAGACATGAGACAAATTATCAAAGTGACAACGTTTAACTGCCAGCAACGTATCGCCAACCCCTGTTTACAATGGAGGCTGACAGTAATGACATCTGCAGGAACCAACAAACTGTCAGCTTTGGCAAGCACGTTTTATCCACGGCAAAACATTTTCACGCATTGTTTCCTTCTCGTGACTTTATTGTGGTGTTTTAAAACGCGAAACATGACTCACGTGTTAGAATGAGGGGGAAATATGTAGAAAAGAATCAGAATCAGAAAGGGTTTTATTGCCAGATGTTGAGCAGGTTTACAACATTAGGAAATTGCTGAAGATGTAAATATAACTATGAAAGTCTGAGTGTTTTTTAATAGTCCCACACACGCTGCAGATTAATAAAGTTGATAGGCACGCCGCAGATCAATCCCGGAGACGCATTTAAAACAAAAAACAAACCAAATATATCAACTGTGTGTTTGGAGAATGAATCTCGGGTCAGTTTCTTTTCTGTAATTCTGTTTCCAGCCTTCAGGCAAACCAAGTTTTCATGTGTCAGATGGTGTTTTGAACAAATTCCTGTTTGAACTATTCTCGGGGCCCAGTAGCCCAATCACCAAGGACAGATTGCAGGCTGTCTTTTGATCCACTCTCCTTTACAAGAATAAAGTCAGATTGTTGGTAGAAATCATTTTTGGCAATGGAAATATATCAGGAAGTCACTTCACCTTTGTTTTCAAATGCTGCCTCCCTTTTCTTGTGAAAGCTGACTTCCAAGTAGTGAGCTGTGAACTGAGATTGTTTAGCATGAAATCAGCTCATTAGTGCCAACACCCAGCAGCTCTAATGCCTCAAATTCCATCCTAATTGTGGGCCTATCCTCTTGTCTGAACCTCTTCTATGTATTTTTTTTTTTCTTGATTTGGACTAAGGAGACCTCACAGTTGCCTTTGGGATGTTCTGTTCAATGCTTCTGCTCTTGTGTTAGCACAAACTTGTTAAAGCAGTTCATTTTCTCTTGCAGAACTCGGAGCTGAAAGCTCTTAAAAGCCTTCGAGCTGTTCCATAACAACCGTATGAGCTTAATGCAATAATGTCGTTGCTCATTTGTCTCTGCTTTCCTCAACAGATCTTCCTGCTGGCCTGCCCGCCATGTAAGACAGCTATGGTTGTGTTCAGGTGAGCGTACGTGCACTCCTGGGTTCTTCCTGTTTAGTGTTTTCAACTTGTCGTCTACATTTAAGTTAAACTTTAAAGGTCTGAATTGGCAAAATATAGAGTTTTTTAGTGCAGACTGTAGAAAGGCCACGACTGCCATATGAGCCGCTTGTCCTGCTGAATGTAACGTCTAATGACTGGGCAGACAAAGCTCATGGTTTTTGTTTTCATATAATCCAAATTGTGGTTGACGTTGATTGTAATTACTTATTGGTTTCCCCCATAGTAAGCAGTTGTATAGTAATGTATTTGTTTGGGTTTATAGTCTCCTCTTCAACAACTCATCCGGTCTGAGCAGTTAATTATTCAGGAGAAATGACTCTGGTTTTGCCGGTGGGAACACGATGTGGGATTTACTCAGAAATAAATACAAGCAGGGTCACTTTCTATTCCAGTAGCCCACGGGAGCCTCACAGTGAACACAGTGTACCGAGTCATAGCAACTTTATGAAACCACAAAAAGCTGGTTCTTACATGGGATAGAAATGTGAAACATGCCCCAATAAATATCCAATCGTTTGAAGAATTACTGAACTGCCAACATTATTTATCCACCAGGTCAAGATGTTCGTTCACATAGTCGGCTAGTTCATTTGTTGTCGTAACAACATATTTTAATTTGTCTCATTTATGTAAGAAATAGAGTCATGGCCTTTTGTTCGAGGCGCTTGTCATTTGTTTGTGTAAACATGGCATTTTACTCTGTGATGGTGGTGTGGAACCAGGCCCACTAAGTGAAACATGCAAACCTCAAGTTTATTTCACCACATTTACAGTTTCAAAGTGACTGGCGTGTAGAATGCCCCAACTAATCCTGCTACCCACCAAAGAGGGTTTGGTCTTCTACCTGCAATGAGCACAGCACATAACAAGTTTAAAATAGATCCTTTTTTTATTATTTTTATATTTGACATTTTTGACGTGCTACATTTCCTGTGACTGCTTCACAATAACAGTCACTGTGCCTTTCTGTAATGTGAAGTAGTAGCTGCTGGAAACGTTTGCTTGTTGCGTGTAAAGCTCAGATTCTCCTGCAGTAGCAAATGGTAAATCTATGTTTAAGATTACATCTTTATCCCTTTTATGTATGAAGGCAGTTCAACAACCACTGGACTGTACTTGCCAAATAAAAATTGTAAAATTAGCAGGAGCAGCGTCATATTAAATAGTTACTACATAAAGTAGAAGTTTACGCTACAACAGTATCAGAGGTTCAGGTCTTGGCCTATGACATGCAATTAATTACAGTGATGGAAAAATATAAGGTCGCTAATGCTCGTTACGCTTTGTAAATTTTGAATTTGAATGAACCGCTTTTCAGAAGAGTGACAGCCGGACTTATTTGAAGCGGCATTACTTCGGCACTGCTGTTTTCCCGGCGACCTCGTCTGTCACAACAGTTATTTTGGCTCATTTGACAAAAAGAGCAGTCACAGGAGATAGATGGAGCTCCACACTCTGACACACATGCTCCTTGGCTTCTGTTCTGTTTTTGGAGCCTCTTAACATTAATGTTAGTTCAAAAGACACATTTTTCCTTATGCTGGGTTTATTTATACAGGTTTACTAAATAAGCATCGCAGCTCCCACTAGGAGCAGATAGGCTATATGTGTGCGCTGGATGGTGCAACTAAAAGCTTCAAACCAAATTATACTAATTAGTCTGAATGAGTAGATGGATGCACTGATTTGTTAAATCGTGACATCAAAGCAAATTTATTTTGAGAGTGATTGCCTGAAACTTTACTGACCTGACTTTAGACAATAAGCGCTCCCACAAGAAACTGACCTTGACAAAGAGTAAGAGACAGCTGCTGCTAACAGCATCAGGGAGGAGTCTGATTGGTTTTCGGCAACATGGGATAGAATCTAAGCTGTCCTCCACCTGTTCCTCTGTCCCTTATATCAGCTGGAATTGATTCATATGTCAGTAGTGGCAGAGTTTTCTATGGGTTGAATGCTTTGGGGAGGGCAAATGGCCTGCAGAAGTCAAGAGGGGAGTGTAGTAATAACAGCCCTTTTCCGTCCCTCTCCTATTCTGTTTTTTCCTCTTTTCTTTCATTGATGATAAATCTGAAAGAGATGCTTTAGACAGACTCACACTTGTTAGAAAGCCTTTATTGTTTTAACCATAGCTCAACCCCGGTAACTTCTCTCCTCTGCGCTGCTCTGTGTCTGGAGAGGGAAGAGAGCAAAGTGAAACCAGAAGGGCAGGAGAGAAACTAACATGACTCAGAAAGGTTTACACAGATTAGGTAAATAGCAAGTGACCTTGTAGGTATTTTTAATGTCTGTCATTTTTATTGTTTTCAGGCTGCAGGTCCACATGTTGAATGGTGCATTACTTGCTTTAATGTTCCCTGTAGTCAACACCAGACTGGTAAGTAGACCGTGATCTTCAGATCTCATTTATGAGCAGCCCTCTTCTAGCCTTTGTTAGGTCTCCAAGGTGTACAAGGTTAAGTGTCGCACTCACTGAGCAGCTAAACGAATGTTATCACTTACCTCTGGAACGGCGATGTTGTGTTGAAAAAGACTACACTGTGTCTGTGCAGGTATCATTGGTTTTCCTCTATAATATCGTAAGCTCTAGAACTTGCTGTGTAAAGAGACCTATGATGATGATTATGTTATGATTTGGCGCCGTATAAAACGATTGAATTAAAATTGAAAGCTCTGACTCACTCAAGGCGCAGCTTGAGTGGGTGCAGGAGATATTTCACAAATTTAAACTTGATCTGTTTGAATGAAGTCAC
This sequence comes from Pundamilia nyererei, assembly GCF_000239375.1. Lineage (NCBI taxonomy): Eukaryota > Metazoa > Chordata > Actinopteri > Cichliformes > Cichlidae > Pundamilia > Pundamilia nyererei. Next base: position 597,891 of record NW_005187650.1, on the reverse strand, counting down.
TTTGATAAGTTTTAAACTTAAAAAAAACGCAGCATAGCCATTAAGACTAAGTGCTTTTCCTTTTATAACATTTCTCACAGAAATAAGGCTGAGCTGTTCTGCCATATCTGCAGTTCCCTATCAGATAAACTTGTTTTTCTCAAGCAGGGAATGAAGGCTTACACAGCTGTTTTGCATTTTATAACATCAATAAACTTTATGTCAGTATTTCTTACAGAGCACAGTAAACTATGATTGCACCCTGAACATTACGTGCCTGCCAACCAACAGGAAAAGAGGCAGTTTACATCAGTCACTTGTAAATTAAAAAAAACACTGTGGACAAAGATCTCATGTGTTTCTTGAGTTATACCATTAAAGGGAACCCGTATTATGCTTTCGTGGCCGACACAGTGGATCATCTGTCTCCATCTAAGCCTGTTCCTACCATTCTCCTCGGTCACACCAACCCTTTACATGTCCTCCTGCTTTACATCCATAAATCGTCTCTGTTGCCTTTTCCTGCTGCCTGACAGCAGGACAAACAAAGGGTGTAGCCATATTCAACATCTGTTGTTCAATATTTGCACTGCATCTGTCCTCTGCACATATCTAAACCATCTCAGCCTTCCCTCTCTAACTTTTGTCTTTAAAATGTCCATGAGATTCACTTGTTTCTAAACTATCCATCTATCTTGGGCTCTGCAGCTCTTCCTGCTGTCTTTTTGGTTGTGCCACTGTTTCGAAACCAGACATCATAGCAAGTCTGACTGCAATCTTGTAAATCTTCCCTTTCACTTTTGCTGCCATTCTTCTTTCACAAATCACCGCGACACTCGTCTCCACCCACTCCACCCAGTTTTTAAAAAAACCAAAAAAACATGGTCAACATATGTACACGTAATCCCTGAGAAACGAAAGCTCCGACTTCAAACTGCTGTAAACACTCAAGTTTCATACAATTTTATTATTATTATTATCATAGATTTTGTATGATGACAGTGATCATTAATGAGGCCATACATTGTTAGAAGAAAGGTGCCTTATAAAGGCAGCTAAAATAGACAGACGGTGTACCTGCTGTTCTTCCATCTCTTTGTTCACTTGGGTAATGTTCTGTCATGGTTGCTTGTTAAGCAGTAGCATAGCTGGAGACTGTGAGGCCACAGGTCTTTAAGATTTCAGGGCCCAGAGCAAGTTGGGGGCTGTTCTGCTGTATCTGGGTGCTGTAAAAGAATTAAAATGGTTTGTTTGCTTTTCATTTTCTCAGCTGCCATTTGAGAAAGAGATCTATTACATCCAGCACTCCATGATGTACCTGGTGCCTGTTTATCTTTTCAGGAAAGGAGGTAGGTGTTTCTTCATTCTGACTTTTCACATGTCAGCCGAGCAAAGTGATAATATCTCCATGGATGGATTCACTTTTTGTCTGTGGCATTTGAGATGCTGTGGATACCAGCTTTTTGTTTTGTCTGTTCAGTGTCTGTTAATGAAAGATTGTTTGGTCATTTCCACTTACATAGATGATACTGAAGAGCAACTATAAAACCAGTTTAACTAAAAGGAGTTCTCTAAAGAGCTTGGAAGGAAAAGCGTCTGGACTTCTTTAAGTTGCTTGAAGACGTTTCACTTCTCATCCGAGAAGCTTCTTCAGTTCTAAGTTCAAATGGTGTCGAATCCCAGATTTAACATGTATCCTAGGGGAGTGTCCCCCCAAGAGGGTCATGAACTCCCTGTTGATCCTCTACCTCAGGGGTGTCAAACTCAAATACACAGTGGGCCAAAATTCAAAACTGGAACAAAGTCGCGGGCTAACATTAATATTTATTGGAGAAAAAAAAAATCTTCCTCCAGATATAAGAATCAATCTTTTCTTATGGACTCAGATAAGTTTTGCTGGAAAACTGAATATGGAACAAGCAAAGCTTAACGCTAAACAATATATATATTAGCTGTATAATACCAGTAGGTATTAATAGTACTCTAATAGTAATTTGGTATGGCTTCGCGGGCCAAATGTAATTAGGCGGGCCAGAGTTTGACACCTATGCTCTACCTAATCACACGAGCCAAGATGTGAAAAGGGGTGTAGGTCACAATCAGCCAAGGTTTCGGGTGAACCCGCTATAAAAACCTAGCTCTTTAGACTACAATGACCTGGATGACACAAAAGGAGTCTCATACAACCATATACAGGAGGCCTTTTAATACAGCTAACTTTCAAACAGCACTACTAAATTGCTCAATCTCTATATAGCAGATTTCATACTGCTTATGGCTGAAAGTACTGCACCTCTTACACATTACATCTATAGGAACTGCCATTGGTGCTTAATGTCAGAGAAACCCATACTACGAAGCACCAACTGCAGTTTCTGTGCTGACGATAATGTCAGAGGAGGTTTGGGACTCTGCAGTTATCATGTCAGCCAGCAGTAATTTTGACAGCAAATTTTGATTTAGTTAGGACCTATTTGGACCATTAAAACAAACACACACACACACACACACACACAGGGGCAGATCAAATGTGCTCATCCAACCTTACAGTACGAGGAGATCACTTCCAAACTTGTCCTTTCTTTCAACACAACTTGATTATGTCTGATTTGAATTGCATCTCTCCAGAATATTTTCGTAAAATGTTTGATCACTGAAGTGTCAGTACATTTCATCATAGTTTTTGCCCTCCTACATTTGTTTTTATTTAGCTATCTTCTTATTTTCGCCCGATGATAAAAGTCATGGACAAAAACTATGACGAAAATCATTGGTCAACAAAATTAACAGTGGTGTCAGAAGAGTGTTGGTGAATTTTGCATATAGTGCATTTCAACAGTTGTGAACCCCACTCTGTAGCTTGGCATGGGCTGAAGTTTCTGTCGCTCCTAGATGCAATAAGACCTTTTACAGATAACTGTGAAATTTCATCCCTCCCAGACATTTCAAACACTGACTTGTTGCAACGGTGGCTTCGTATTACAACAGAGCGAGTACCGAGCTCTGTAAAACAAGCTATTTTTCTGCAAGTGTTTGTGTATGTGGTAATAGGCGCCAAAACACCTGAATTTCAAAGATTAAAAGACTTTGTCCCCCTTGTCCATGTGGTGTCCCGACTGACAATGTCTGTGGTAAAACTTTGTGCTTACTTGTAATTGTCCACTAAGGGAAAAACCAGTGTGTCCAAGCCATGTGACTGCACAACTTTGAAAAAAATTCACTGACAGTTATTTTGTTCACACACCATCACTTGAACCCAACCACCAATCCCCATCCCAACCCGTCATGGCAGATGCCTACCCCTCCCTGAGCCGCCTTGTGCCAGAAGTTTCTTCCTGTTTAAAAGGGAGTTTTTCCTTCCCACTGTCGCCAAGTGCTTGCCCATAGGGGGTAATCTTTTTTGATTATTAGGCTTTTCTCTGCATTATTGTAGTGTCTTTACTTTACAACGTAAAGCTTGAGGCCACTATTGTTATGATTTGATACTGTATTAGTTAAAGTTTAACTGAATTATTGGACTAATCTTTTGATTATTTGGCAACAGTAGGTCTATTATGCATTAGACATTATTGAAAGCTCAGTAAAGCACAATAGAGAGCCTTTGAAAGCTGGATATGGACTTGGGTTTAAAAAAGCGACCAGGTTATAGTTTCTGATTCTGGACTTGGTGAGTGATGCCTTTTTTTGTAGCTCATGGTGATCCACACTCAGTTATGTTTACTCTCTGGAAGTTTCACTTCTAGTTTGTTAACTAGTCTTATTTCCTTGTTGTGTGCCTCTTTTTGATTTTGCCAATCTCAGTAAACTAGTTAACATGGTTCCTAAAAATTGTTTATGCAACGTGTTGTGAATGCAGACAGATTTGAACATGAGCACAGCTCTTACTGAAGACATCTGAGCTGTTAAAACCCAGGGGTTGATAAAAGGAACTAAATGAGTGAGTCTAAAGCAGGACATCAGTGGGAGCAACGTTTATTCAACTTTATTCAAACCTTGATCTGTAAGCACAGATGACAGTTCATCTTGTTTAACTGGTAAGACTGACATCGATGCAAATTTTCAAGCTTGTGACCCAGTAATAGAATAGAAGTGCCTGATCATGTTTATTAGCAATGTAACAGTAGAGCTCAACAGATGGGGTTATTTTCTTGCCTATGCAAATCCAATTCCACAAAAGTTGGGATGCTGTTTAGCATATAAATGAATGCAGAATGCAATGGTTTGCAGACCTCAAAGCTGTAATTTCTTCACAGTAGAACACATTTTAAATTCACACATTTTACATGTGAAAAATATTAGCTCGTTTTGACTTTGATGGCAACAACAAAAAGTGAAAATGGGCAGCGGTTCTCCATTCTGCGATAAACTGCATTTCAGATTAATGTTCCTCATCTACAGTGCATCTCTATCATCAAAAATTCAGAAAATCTGGAGAAATCTCTGTGCGCAAAGAACACAGAAAACCAATATTGGAAACCTGTGATTGTCATTCCCTCAGTGTGCATTGCATTAAAAGCAGGAATGATCCTGTCAGAGCCTAATTTCTGTCCCATTCATAAATGCAGCTTAAAGCATCAAATTCCATTACATTTACAGCATGCCAATATCTTCAGAATTAAGGTTGTACAATTAGAGCACATTTGATACGACTTCCTGGTACTTGTCCTCCGAATGCCAGCAATGAGCAAACAGGAAAAGCCAGTTTGACACCATATCCTGTTTCTTGTTCTTTCTGCGGTTCCACTTTCTCTCTATGAACTCTGCTGACGTGTTAAGGACACATAAAAGAGGAAGTGTATAGAAATAGCTTTTGGTTCTTCTCTAGTTTACATGTCGTCAAACAGGTGGCCAGGACTGGCACATATGACACATTTTGTGTGTTTGCTGTCTCTTTAACTCAAAGTGTTTCTTTTTGCAGGTGTGTACAAGCCTGAGCCTCTGGGAGATATGTGGTGGGCTGTGCTCTCTACAGGCATCCTGTTCTTCTATCACTTCACCTTCCTGCAGCTCCTTGGCCTGGTAAGATGGAGCCCTCTGCTGGACACTGTGTGCTATTTCACTATATTTTTATTACACCATCACTGCCTTAGACATAAAGTTGTGGTAAACAGGAATATTTTACAAGCTTTACAATTTAAAAAACAAACAAACTGAAATTGCAGGTTTTTGTTTTTTAAAAAATAATAATAACATAAACCTAAAAAATAGTAGTTACACAGGTACAGAGGGAAAAAAGTATTTCAGCATTGGCCTAGACTGTTAAGGTCTAAGCTTAATGAGCAAACCCTTGTGAAAATACTAGATATTTTTGTTTAGAGTTCACAGTGTAGCTAGAGCTGTTCATCCATTCACCCATCCACTCTGTCATAGGAGGGGTTGGAGCCTGTCTCAGCTGACATTAGGCGGGGTCAACACTATCGCAACCATTTACTCTCGTATCCAACTTAAAATGACCAACACGCATAACTTTGAACTATGGGTGAAAACCCACACGAGGAGAACTATTGGTCAATTTAAAAGGGAAGAAAATGTATATTTGGATTTAAAATTATGGCCTTTTATCTAGAGCTAAAAAACATTACACACTGCAGTTGATAAAATAGAGCTTAGTTAAGTACTCTGGATGATTTCTCATTGAGCAACATGCATACTTTTCCCCCAATATGTCCTGGATAGTTAATCATCTGCCAATTTTTGGATTGGTCTGCAGCAGGCAGCTAAACAGAGACAGCAGGTATAATCATTGTCATGTTTTTAATCCATGCATGTCTGAACTGGTCCCCACAGTGATGCACACATGTTAGGCCTGTTTCTGAACATGCGACGTGTTTATGAACACCAACAAACAACCTCTTTTTCCCATTTTACAAAGTTAATACTTAAATTTTCGCATAAATAATTTACAATAAGTAAATATTGAAACCGAAAGAGCTGATTCAGATCATTTTATACCAGCTTGTACAAGCAAACTGTAGGTGCATTTCCTTTATACTACTCTTAAAAATAATAAGTGAGTAATAAAAATAAACTAAACAGGGTGTCACTGGGGTAGAAAGGGAAGAGTGAGGTTTATTTGTAATAGAAGCAGGAAAATTTGGCAGGCGTAATGAGGGCCAAACTGTGACAGCACAGGCTCAGAGCTTCATGTGGACTGTTGTCAGCATGCTGTTGGTAATACTTATCAAAATTCTTCAAGGAAGGACAACCTGTGTACGAGTTGCTGCAGATGATACAAATATCCTGTTGTATCAAATCCCATAGGTTCTCTATTGAACTGAGATCTGGTGACTGTGGAGGCCAGTGAGTACAGTGAGCTCATTGTTGAAGAAAGCAGATTACGGGGTACGCTGTGATTATAGAAGGATGGACACGGTCAGCTCCCTGTTTGGCTTGTTCATGCAGGCTGTGGTGTTTGAATCGTGCTCACTTTGGTACTAAGGGGCCCCACCTGTGCCAAGAAAATATCCACACCATTACAGCACCAGCAGCCTGAACCACAGTCTGACTCTGACTCTACCATCTGAATGACACAGCAAAAATCAAGAGATCAGACCGAGCAACGTTTTTCTAATCTTCTGTCCAATTTTGCTGTACAGTGAGAATTGTAGCTTCAGTTTCCTGTTCTTAGCTGGCAGCAGTGGTAGCCATCCGGTTAAAGGTTTGACATGCTGTGCGTTGAGAGATGCTCTGCTGAATACCTACAGTCCAGCCATTCTCCTCTGACCTCTGGCATCAATGACATATTTTCACCAGCAGAGCTGCTGCTCACTGGGTATTTTCTTCTTTTCAGGCCATTCTCTGTAAACCCTAGAGATGGCTGCGTGGGAAAATTCCCAGTTGGGTCAGCAGTTAATGAAATACTCAGGCCAACCAGTCTGGTGCCAACAACCACATTCAAAGCCACTTAAATCACCTTTCTTCCTCATTCTGATGCTACGTTTGAACTCAGATTGTCTCTACCATGTCTACATGCCTAAATGGTATTGAGCTGCTGCCACGTGATTGGCTGAGATATTTGCATTAATGAGCAGTTGAACGGGTGTACCTAAAAAAGTGTGTGTGTGACATTGTTAGTCATAAATCCTGAGATATTAACACCTAATTATTGATGATCCACTGATGCTCCCTGTTTGGCTTGTTCACAACTTTAGAGTTTATAGTAAAAATTATGCAGCCTGTTGCCTCCAAATTGATCTCCTATTTTGGACCAACATTCAGTTTATTTTCTGCTGGATGCAAATCAGCATTATTCCCTAACAACAAAGCAATTCATCAGCTTTAAGTTCCAGGGTGTTTCTGGCACAAAGAGGGCAGAGAGTAGCTGCTTGATTGAAAAATGATAGTACAGAGTAATCAATGAATTGTGATTGTAAGGCCCACAGTGCTGATGTTTGTCTTTTCTAGCATGTGCTGACTAAATGGTTGTAAAACCCCTGAAAATCTTTAGTAATTACAATGATACGACTCATTCAACAGCCGGTTAATAAGTCATGGAGGATTTCCAGGCAATGAAGTCTGACATCAGTCAATTAAGTGTCTGCTTTTTGGAGCTGAAATCTATTTGAAGAGAATGATTGTAAAGATATGTACAGCAAAGTCAACCATAATGTTTGCTTAAAAAAATTAAAATGAATTATCCACTGGATAAATTTGGATTCATATTGGCATCAAATTAGGTCTTACTCTGTCTCGTCTCTGCTCTCCTCCAGGCGACTGAGGTCAACTTGAATAACATGCTCTGCCCGGCTGTGTCCGACCCATTTTACGGCCCTTGGTACCGGGTTTGGGCGACGGGCCACCAGACCTTGCTGACGCTCATCCACGGGAAGCTCCTCACACTCCTCTCGCAGCACAGCGGCACCGCCTGCAGATACCTGCTGGACACACTCAGACTGCGCAGCAAGAAAGTTGACTGAATGTCCACGAAGGTGCATTCAGACCTAGCCTTTCACTCCTTTTACTCCAAATGCCTGCTTTTACAGTGTCTTTTTTTTTGTCTTTCTTTTTAAAGCAACATTTTAATGCATCTTTTAAGACTTGTTTCACAGAAACAAGCGAGCATTTCAGGGCCAGTGAATCTTCGTGTCATTCTTTTAGCGTTGTAGTTGGCTTGCATGCACAAACGTACCAGGCATTTTAAAGCTGGCACTTAGAATTGTGGCGTTGGCCAGATTTTAGCCCTTGTTCGTTTTTTTTTTTTTTTTTTGTTGTTGTTGTTTTTTATTTTCAGAAATATGTCAGCGAATTTGTGGCAATTACTCCAGCTGCTTCTTTTTAAGCTTTGAGGACAGAAAATAGGGGTCACCCAAATGTCACTACTGATCTCCAGCTGTTACACTTTTCTGATTGTTGTCGGGGGGGTTTTTAAAGTTGCACTAGATCATATGTTAGCGAGTTTATTTGCTTCAAACTTGAACTTTGGAGCTGAATGAAAATCTGAGCAGTTGTAAAAGTTACTGCCTGTGTATAGCGTGAGGATTTCTGTTTGACACTCTCAGTGTTGTTACGACTGAAAGCTTTCTGGCGTTCTTCTGTTCCCACTTGACTCCACGGCTGTGCGGGTTATGAAAGCATCGCCGTGGAGGTTTCTTTTGCCTTTCTGTCTCCAACTTGTTCAGATCATTCCAGTTGTGATAATCAGGGGACAGGAGGGTGTATTAGATGCTGCGACTCAAAGCAGTGAAAGAGGATCCAGAAATCTACAGTGGGATGTTAATATTATCTCTGTGAAGGAGTTTTTTTGTTTATTAGTCTTTGTTTTATTGTGCCGTTAGACCATAATAAGTGAAGTATAATCTCGAGTGGGAGGAATTCGGTGTTTCCCAAGATAAAGTGTCTTTCTGGGTTGGATTAATGTATCTTACAAAACATCCATTCTCTCCACCGCAACTGTAACGAGCCACACTCCAGTTTGTTTTTAAGAAATGCATCTGATGTTCTGCATCAGGTCACTGTGGGTCATTTATTCATGGCCCGTTTGAAAGGAAGTATTAACTGATAAGTTAGAAGATGTCAGTCATGGTATGTATCATTTCAAATATGAGGGATGTGTGTATATTACTGTAGCATATTCTAAACTTCACTGCAAAGAAGGGATAAGAGGAACTTTTGTATTTCTATCAGTTTGAGTGTATGTGCTGTATTGAAAATAAAGGTGATTGTAGCTCATCACAGTTCTCCTTGTGTGTATGTTTAAGCGTGTATTTTTTGCCTTTTAAGCATGTTGCTTGCGTTAGTATTAAATCTGACTTTATTCTGCTGACGACCAACAGATATTACCACTTTGTGTCTCCGTTAATACCGTGATCATGAATTGGAGCTCGCCAAATAGACTGGCATTGTGGGAAATGTGCATATTGTTACAAAGAGCTGAGAAGATTAAGAGGATTTGCCATGCAGCCAGCATGGAAGTAAAAAGGTATCTAAGCTCTACACTGCAGAAAATGCCCTGCTTCAAACAATATAAATTATAATTCAGGATTTCACACCACAGCGCTCATGCTGATAATGAGGTCCATAGTTTTTTGTGGGGTTTTTTGGAACTGTAATACATATTTTTAAAGTTTTTCCTCTGTGCACCGTCGCAGTGGATTTTAAATCAAGTGTAATGAAAATAGAGACTTTTAGCTTTAATTTAAGGTTGGATAACACAAAATTTGCATCAGTTTTTTAGGAATTTTTGCAGAACTGTGCAGACGCTTTTTGTCTGCCACATTCTAATCTGACTTTATATTGGAGCGGTTTACACCGTGTTTTTACATTTATGGGGCAGGACGGTGGTTAGCACAGTTGCCTCACAACAAGAAGGTGCTGAGTTCAATTCCACCATCACGCCAGGGCCTTTGTGTGGAGTTTGCATGTTCTTTCCGTGTTTGTGTGGGTTCTCTCCGGGTACTCCGGCTTCCTCCCACAGTCCTAAGACATTCAGTTAGTGGGGTTAGGTCATTGGAAACTCTAAATTAGGTGTGAGTGCGAATGGTTGTGTGTGTCCAGGAGACCTGTCCAGGGTGTACCCCGCTGGGATAGGCTCCAGCGACCCTGAAAAAGGAGACGTGGAAGTGAATGAATTAGGCATGTGTTGATTTCACACTGAGACAATTTTAAAGTCTAAAAAGTGTCCTTGGGTGTTCATGATTTGGTTGATGTTGTTTTTCTGAACCAATGAAAGAATACTGTAGTTCTTCTGTGACCTTACAGTGAGCTGCTCACTGCTTTTCTTATTTGCAAGAATGTTTCAGATTGTTGATTTGGCCACTTCTACATTTTTTTTTTTTAATTTATGAGGGCCTCCCTCATTTGTACTCGTATCTCTTCGTACCTCATATTGAGAGTTTTGATGAAAAGCTACAAATTGCACATTTATCACTTGGATCAACTCTATTATCTGCTTAATTTCTCATAGAATAACAAGGGAACCGGTCTGAACCTGCCCTACTTGCCCATCAATTATCCAATTGCTTTTGTCTGACAATGGGAGACTATAAAAATGGATGTAATATGCTTGTCAAATATCTTGAATTTATTTATTTTTAGAAAAAAAATTACCCAGCATGACATACTAAGTTCATTATTTTTATGAATTGACTTAAAACTCAGACAGAACAGAGAGACCGCAAAGTTTAAGAGCTGATCTAATTAAGCTCGCTAGAAATGAGCGATGGAGGTGGCAAAGACCGTCGGCCTATTTTAAAAACCGGTTTTCTCCCAGTCCCACCAGTATTGTCTGTTACTCTCTCTGCAACCTTGATATCCGTAGGAGCATATTTGACAGGCAGCAAGCACAACTCGACAACAAACAGTGACATGCTAGATTAAATTTGGACAGCCATCCATCAAACATCCTGCCTCTATTGTTGTTGCGCCTGTTAATAAGGGTTGCACACACGTTTCATACACTGAGCAAAAACTGTAGTAACATAGCCAGTATAAAAGGGAACACCACAGCCAAAAACCAACTGGATTATTCAAACCAAATATCAAACCAAGTTGAGAGAGAATCCTAAACAGTGAGCTTGTCAGAGACGGTGGTGCTATGATACAAGAAGCTACTAACAAAGTCTCAATTCATGTAGCTACAAAATAGGGTAAAATATTTTTTTATTTTTTGTTAAAAAGCCATCGTCACAAACCAACTGAAGGCTAAGATTAAATAGGGAGACCACAAAATTCATTTCTTCTCATTTTACATCTCTGCAAGAAGGGAATGAATTTGTCCCAAATTGTCAAACTGTTCTTCAGATAATAAGACCTTCAGATATACTACAAAATCCGTTTGCTGCCAAGTTGCAGCATGACTCATGAGCACTCAAGCCTCAGCACTGTACGTTACGGTTGTCTGTTCTCTCTGAGGCCAGACAGGGTAAAAAGCTTTAAGTGCAGCATATTGACTGAAGTGAGCTGCAGAGAGTCTTCACAGGCCTGTAGCACCTCATGATTCCAGACAGTCAAGAGTGGAGGTTGATCTAAAACCACCGCAGTGGCTGCAAAGAGACGCTGGATTACAATACACGTTGCTCTCCTTGAAATACTGGTAAGCAAAGTAACATACTGCTCGGCCAAGGAGGGAACTTTTTGATTTGTTACGGTGGATTACGGAACTCGATGGCACGTTTTGTAACTCTTGGCACATGACGTATAATAATTGCTCCGAATTATAGAAAATGAATCCAAGAGAAATTGAAAGAGGTGGCGTTTCTTGCATTTACACCACCACCATTAATTTCCCTCACTCACCGATATCATTTATTCTGGCAGATGGAAGCCCGGAGGCAGACTCAGGAGAGAATGTGATGTGTCGGACAGATTTGACCTCACGCCAGGGTTCATGTGTGCTTACATGCAGGCAGCAGACTGAGCCACTCAACTGTCTCTGAGCACTTAGCCCCAAAGTGTCATGTAACAAGTATTTTCAGATACACCTGCCCAGACTGTGACGGGAGTGGAGCTCAGACATTTCGGTGGGAGAAATAGTAGAAAGGTAGAGCAAGTATGTGAAATCTCTTATTATGTTCACGGCTTCACACAACCCCTAACACACACACATTTTCTTCTTTTTTTAAATTTATTTTCATGAGAACACAAATATAGAAATCTCTCAGATGATGCATTAATAATGATATCCACTTTCTAAATATAGTGTAGATTCTACATGCATTTTACAACAGAGAGAACCGCATAGCGCTGCTTTTATGTCTCATTGCAGAGATGCTTAGTTTGACTTGTATTTCCTATATATAATTAGTATAAATTATAGCATATGCAGTGCTATGCAAAAGTCTTGACCCACATATCTTTACAGTTTGCAAGGAAAATGGGATATCAGTGCAGGGATTTTCTTCTGTCATTTAATGGTCGGGCATTGTACAGCTACAAGCATTTCACCCCCATGTCATACTGTGTATGGTTGTGTGTGTGTGACAAATAAAATTTGAATTTGAATTTGAATTTGAAGCTCTCTTGTAATTTCTTTAGGTAGCCTTTAGGAATAGTTCTCCCGGCTCATCGAAGGACATTCAAAGATACAAAGGAGTATTATGGCCAGATTAAGGAAAAATAATATTATTGTTCATTTTCAGTGTTGGTCAAGTTACTTGAAAAAAGTAATCAGTAACTAGTTACTGATTACTTCCCCAAAAAAGTAATCCCGTTACTTTACTGATTACTTATTTTCAAAAGTAATTAATTACTTAGTTACTTTTACTCTTACAACCTGAATAGGTGATAAAGCGATAGATCTTTCAGCCCAATTCTACTTTTTCTACATAATCCATCATACAAAATGTAATCAAATGGAAAAGTCTCTTTTTTTAACTTGTTTTATTAGTTTTATTCTTTTAACTTTATGCATCAAGCAAAAATTTAATTATATGCAACATTCTCTGACTTGAATAAATTAGTTTAACATTTAAACCTATTTTCT
>NW_005187650.1:581857-583330 GCF_000239375.1 Pundamilia nyererei | reverse complement strand
TTTTGTTTTCTTTAGGTCACGAGCAGTTGTCCAAGCATTTCACTGCATATCGTACTGTGTATGACTGTGTACGTGACAAATAAAATTTGAATTTGAATTTGAATTTGAAGTTTAGGCACAACACTGGTTCATCCCTCGAATTTTTTTATGCTTGAGGGATTAATAGGTCAGCAAAACATTCCTCTAGAAATGGTCAGGTACAAAAAAAAGCCGTGTCCAAAAAAAGACCTTCAGAAAGTCAAGGGAACTGCTGCTCTAGGCCACTTAAAAAAATTTAAAGTGTGTCCTTTGGAGCAAAATATAGAGAAATGAGAGGGGCTCCAGACATTTGCACTGTACTGGATCCTGTTAAAAATAATTAAGGCTAGTCATGCTAGCTGTACTGACCTAACTGCTAAACAGGTGCGTTCTGACTTATTGTAAACTGATAGCTTGTTATAGAGCAATACGAGTGCAACCAAAGCTAATGTGGATGTCAATCATTTTGTTGGTATTTCATCATAATGTATTGAATAAATGGAGAAAAGTGAACATTTTTGCCATGCTATTTCAATAAATTCTAGTGGAGTATTAATTATTTCTACAAAATTCGGTAGTTACATGTCCAAGTTGAAGTTGAAGTGTCGGATAGATCAAAATTGTTACTAGCTATGCATGTTTCAGCCCTTCATCCCATAGGGTGCAGGCCATCAACAAGGTCTGTTGTTGGGTGTTATTTAGAGTCTTTGCCTTTAGCTGGTTCCAAGTAAGGCCCACTTTCTGGGAGTTTGCCTGGAGGTGTAGCTTGACCTTTCTTTCTTTCTTTTCCCTTGAGGAGTTCTATGTCAGGGCCTCTCTGGTAATGCTCTGGATTCCATAGAATGTGCCCAATCCAACCTCATCATCTTCTCACTCATTCCAAGCAGGGTCATGTTGTACTTTTGCATTTCTACTCTTGTTGGTGTAGTCTTCCCACTCTGGTACACAGTCTTCCATATCCCACGAATTAGGGTGTCAGAGAAAGAGTGTTTGGTCCTGTGGCTTCCAAGAACTCCTGGCTTTCATTACACAGCATCATATTCTTCAGATGCCCATCTTAGAGTCTTGGAGTTTTCTACCACTGATGTTTCTTTTTTTGTGTGTGTCCCGTTTGGATCTTTAGCCATCAGAATTGTTGTCTTAAGGCCAAGAAAGATGCCAAGCGGATTTATTTTACCAAGTGGATCATCATGGCCTTGCCATATTGGTCCATTTGATTGACCTTTATTATAATTATGAATTTATTTTATTTTCAGTTGCTACAAACGGGACAGACGTGACTGGGGGATAGGACAGGGAGAAAGAATGAAAGAAAGAGAGGGAGAGAAAGAAAACCAAAGGGGAGAAGAGACGGTGAGAAGAAAGAAAGAAAAACAAACAAAACACCTGGATCACCTGTATGGAGAAAAAAAACAGAAGAGAAAGCAAACAAAAAAAGAGCAACATAATAAAAAA
>NW_005187650.1:568644-580011 GCF_000239375.1 Pundamilia nyererei | reverse complement strand
ACTTTGTTCCAGTTTTGAATTTTGGCCCACTGTGTATTTGAGTTTGACACCCCTGCTTTAGGTATTCATTAAAAGATAAAAGCTTACAGAGTAGTAATTCAGCATGTGTGGACTGTAATAACGTTCAAACCACGATTGATTGGTATTGAGGGGCCAGAGTCTGCCAGGAAAACCCTGCACCATTTCACCATAACCTGCCTACACTGTTAGCACAAGGCACAGTCAATGAATTTGCACTGTTGAAGCTAAATCTTGATGCTTCAACAGTAATTATCTGCTTTTAAAATTAGGCTTTTGAAAAAGTTTGCACTGCATTTAATCATTAGTTGTTTTTACTCTATGGCTCTTCTACAGTGTGTCTATTGTCCTGTCTTCCTCACCTCACCACAGATAGCTTCCCCCTCCCTGAGCCTGACTCTGCCACAGGTTTCTTCCTGTTAAGGGGAGCTTTTCCTTCCCGCTGTTGTCAAGTGTTCACTCATACGGGGTTTATTGCTGAGGTTTTCTCTTTTTTTGTAATATATCTTGAGGTGACTGATGTTTTAATTTGGTGCTATATAAATACGACTGAGTTGAACTGAATTGAAAATAGAGATTTATGAGACCAGACTACACTTTTCCTGCCTTCAACTGGCCAGTTATAGTGAGACTATGCCTACTGCAGCCCCAAAGTTTTGTTTTTGCCAGGTGGGAGTGAAACCTGAAGTGGCGTTCTGATGTAATCTATCTGCCTCATGATTGGCTCTGATTTTATGATTACCACATTGTTCTTGGGTTTTAAAGTGTGATCTGGCATACATTTTCCTAGCAAAGATGGAACTTTACACCCTGGTACAACACAGCAGGACTTCAGGGAAATACTGAAGTTTTAAAAAAGCAGTTATGATTGTGTTGATAATTTGAGCTTTGGATCATTTCACGATGCCTAGTGGTTGCAAAATGCAAATATGGCCCAGTTTTGCGTTAAATTATTGGAGCCAGAAATATCACATCTTCATTTAGCCCATTGTCTCAGCATGTACCCAGCATGCTCCATTGCTAATCCAAACATCATAAAAGTATGTGTTGCCTGAAGTCATTTTGAATAATTATAGAAAAGCACTGATAGAACACTGCATACTAACATGAGGCTACAGGGGGATTGAAATGTGATCAAAATTTAAAGGGCCAATTCACATACGCTTACAGCCAATTTATTAGGTATACATTGTCATCTGGTTGTTAACGACAAAATCTTAACAGCCAATCATACAGGCAGGTAGACATGGACCAGAGAACCTGCCAAAGTTCAAACTGAGCTTTAGAATGAAGAAAGGTGATTTAAGTGGCATTGAACATGGCTTATGGTACCAGACTGGCAAGTTAAGAGTATTTCAGAAATTGCTGATCTAGCTGGGACTTTCCCACATAACAATCTCTAGGGTTTACAGAGAATGGCCTGAAAGAGTGAGCAGAAGTTCTCTGGGTTAAAAATGTCCTTGTTGTTGCCAGAGGTCAGAGGAGAATCAACACACAGCCTCTCAAACCTTGAAGCAGATGAGCCACTACTCCTCTGTCAGCTAGCAACAGCAGAAGCTACAGATCTCACAGGTGCAGACAACAGAAGAATGCAAAAACATTGCCTACTCAGGTGAGTCGTGATTTCTTCTGCGACATTCAGATGGTAGGGTAATAATTTGGTGTTAACAGTGAAAGCATGAATCCATCATGTCTTATATCAAGGGTTCAGGCTATTAGTCATGGCTTAATGGGGTAACTCGGCCTCAAGAGTCGGTGTCATGCAGGTTTTAGATGTGTCCTTGATCCATCACAGCTGATTTAAATTGCTAAATTAGCTCCTCAACATGTCCTGAAGTTCTCCAGAGGCCTGGTAACGAACTAATCATGTGATTCAGGTGTGTTGACCCAAGGTGAGATCTAAAACCTGCAGGGACACCGGCCCTCGTGGACTGAGATTGCCCACCCCTGCACTAGAGCAGCATTGGGATCCGCAGCATTAGTAGATTTGTATCATGTGTGTACAACAACTGTGTCAACATGGACCAAAATCTCAGAGCAATGTTTCCAGCACTGTGGTGAATCTCATGGATTTTGTTTTTTGAGGATTTGCCTGGAAATTGCCCTCCACCCCATCACAGCAAGGGTAAAGGAAACATAATGTGCTCTTAGTAAACACACCATTCACAGTTTTCATTAGGGGAAACCTCCATGTACAATGCAAAACAATGAGAATTGCTGAGGGCAAATTTGGTGTTTAAAAAGAAAATAAGATGCCAGAACACTCACGGGGGATCACATTGTCCTGCCAATTACACCAAATATTATCCTGCTCCATTACTGAAGACCATACAAGTTAACCGGACTCTTGCCCATGCTGCCTTTGAACTGGACCATGTTCCCTGAAAAATAAATGTTTAGGCATACATTAGTTCAACACGTAATTAAAGCAGGACAAACTGTAACTGTCCAAACAGCATAATGCATAGGTGTAATATAAAGTTTAGACCACCATCAGTCAGCTGAAGATACTGGAGGTTAGTTTAGCTAATTTAGTGTACATGCTGCAAGAAAGTAGAATGACACGTTCTCTTTCAAGTTGATTTTGTAATTTTTTTTATTGAATAAATGATTTTAAAAGGTAACAATGTTTAAAACTACATGATCTTCACAGCCATTGCTTACATACTCAGATAACCCATCTATATATATTCTTTCAACCCTCCCCACACTTGTCTTTTGCAATTTTTTGCTAATTTCTTTTTTTATGTTTTTTTTTTTGTTTTTTTTTATTGAGTCATACTATCATAATAAATGCCCATTTCAAGTCTTGTCACACTAACAGCAATTCAATAGGAAAAAAGGAAGGGTCTAGCTCTACAGGGGTTGGATTTGAAGTTCCCAGTTCATATTATTCCATCAACAATTTGTCAAGTTACTAAAGCAGAAGGAAAAGAACAAGGATCCAAAATGTTTTTTTGTTTTTTTTTTTTAAAGAAATGAAATAAAAGTTGGTATGAGGAGTTACACCAGGTAACCCTCCCAGCCCATCAGGCCACTGCAACAGAAAAAAGTCATTTTGTACAGTGACACGTCTTAAGAAGTCAGTGTCTCAAAAATTCAGAACATAGAAAACCACTAAAATAATTTTGAAACTAGATCCAAAATATTCCTTTGAAAAGAATTTATTTTGATGTACAAAAACAGTCATTTTCCTTTTTTTTTCTTTTTCTTAGGTTTTTTTTTTTATAATAAAACTCTCAAACACAAGTTTATTGTAGTTCTTTTTTCTTTTGTCATTATTATTATCATTATTATTATTATTATTATTATTGATTCATTTCTTCTTTTTTTCTAAATTCATCTATCAGTGCGATTGTATACCAGTGCAGCTACTGGGTCCAGAGTAAAGAAAACAGGCTTTTTCATCTTTAATGGCATAAAAAATAAGGAATAAATCCATAGTTCATACAAAGTATAACTGCTGGTCTTTAGGGAAAAAAAAACATTTATAAACCCATAAAGCTAGGAGGCACACCATGGGATTTTCATTTTTGAAAATTATAGCAATAATAATAATAATAATAATAATAATAATATTAATAAAACAAAACAAGTAACAACAACTTGCAACCATTTTTAACCATCCTTGAGGCCAATTACGGCTTCAGAGATAGAGTCAATGAAAAAAAATCATTGAAAAATTGAGTTGCTTATTAAGTCAAGACAGTTGAGAAAAATCGCACATTTAAAACAAACGAAAAGAAAAGAAAAAAAAAAAGACAAAATATTTTGTCAATTGCAGGGTTTTTAGTTTTTTTTTTGTTTTTTTTGGAAGGACAGGAAGCCAGGCCTGAAGAGCAGCATTTGGGCATGGCCGCTGGCATCTTTGGTTCAGTCAAACATACGAAGGTAACACGAGCTTGAGCATTCCACGAAATATGAGAATGACCACGCAAGGAATGCTGAGGCTGAACTCTAACCCTGGTATGGAACCAAAACACAATCTGCTACAGACAAACTACAAATGTCGTTCCATAAGATCCCATGAGGTATTAATGCTTTAAACAGTTAAACCAGTACAGAAGCAGGACTGTTTTCTGTGTCCTTACGTAAAATATTAACTCTCCGTCCCATTTTAGGAGATGCTTTCCTTCAACGTGGCTAAAAAACAACAACAAAAAAAAACAAACAAAAAAAAACAAAACAAAACAAACAAAAAAAAACAGGATCGTTCACTAGTCAACAACTCAAACTCTTTGAGGAGGTCAAACGATTCAGCAGCTAGAAGAAAAACTAAGGATTTGTTGTTTTCTTTTAAAAAAAAAAAAAGAAAAGGGAGAAGAAGAAAAAAAAAAACAAAAAAACAAAAAAACACAGCATCAAATTTTGCAGGAGGAGGCTAAAGACGACCACGACTACTGTCACCATCTACCGAACGACATACATCACACACCTTGACAAACTAGGCCATGAGGCTGGGCCACAGTGTAGGGAGCGATCAAGGGGAATGAGGTTAACTTGTGACTTCTTGTCCTTTCAAACCTGCAAGGGGTGTTGACTTGCACTGGTAGGAAAAAAACTAAACAAAAACAAACAAAATACAAACAAAATAAAAACACCTGTTGAACAGATCTGCATATATCAAGGATAGTAAAGGTAAAACATGTAAGATTTTCTCTTAATATATCACTGGTAAATTGTAATGACGACCGCAGACAGTACATTCCATAGCCCCTGTAACATGTTGCTTCTGGGACTTTTCCTTCTTCACTATATTCCGTATTTCCCATAGGGAATTGATCCCAAAATAACCCACAGTGAGCTTCGTGAAAGCAGAGGTTGCTGGGGGCTACTGTATGAATTGGTGACTATCATACTTCGGTATTAAAATGTGCCGTCATGACTCATTTCACAGGAATGTACTAAAGAGAAAATCTTACATGTATCATCTTTAAGTATGATATGATCAATGAGTCCGCATGACCAGTCACGAGCTGTGACCACCCCAATATGAGGTCAGATAGCACCATATTTGTCTTAAATCTCTTAATGGTTAATAAGAGTGTGTAAGCCATAGATCAAGCATATCATGGATAAAACCATAGGTCTCATACTCATACATACATGCAACAAAATACATTGCATGTGTATACAAAGACATATGTAAAAGAGCATGGTCAATTTGGTTTTGCAGCAGAAAAATTCAGGTTGTGCTGTGTTTAAATGGACCAGGAAATGACCACCTGGCTGTTCCTCCTCGTCATGTAGTGTACAAGGAGACGCAGTTTGAACACCACAGCGGCTGACGTCACCTTTAAGAGCAGGGGTTGTTTTTTTTTTGTTTTTTTTCGCCAGCTGGGTGAAAAAACTGAAGGCTGCGGGCATCCAGCTGCCCTCTTAGAGAGAGCACTGGCATTCTAAAGCAGGAAAACGTCATGTGGCTCTTTCCTACGCTGTGGTGTGATGATGGAAAAGAGAAGAGCGACAGAGGGACACTCAGGGCTTCATCTACTGGTCCATTGTTTTTTTTCCTTTCTTTAAATCATTCATTTAAGGCAACACAACTGAAATCTGGGTCATTTCGGGTTACTGTGGATGGAGTGCCAAAAGCCCTTGACATTTTTGCATAAAGAAAAAAATACCTGTCAGTTAGTAAAGGCTGTTACAAAGAAAGATGTTGGTCAAGTAACAAGAACCTCTCAAAAATTCCAGTTAGCGAACTAAAACCCGAAACAAGCGACCCGTACGGCGATCCTCCAAGGCTCAAACGTTCTGACAAGTAAAGCCAACTATCCAGGTGTGTGTGCGGATGAGACTCACAGCAAGTAAATATCTGGATGGGAGATGGCTTGTTGAGTCTTTATGTGTAGGCTTTTTCATATATACGTAGACCTCGACTGCAAGCCACTGAGCCCCGTGCAGAGAATCTGTTCCAACTAATTCAACTGTGTTTGCTTCAACCTGACTGCCCATACAAGCTGACAAAAACGTTACTAGCGCCGTGGACACACAAACAGGATCAATGGGATCTCACTAAAGTACCGGAGCAGAATGGCAGTAGTGCAGTTTCAACAACTACGTTGACTGGCTGCACTTCTAAACAGCACAATGACATGAACGTCTACATGACACAAACATGGTAATGAGATCACTTCCTTTGTGCGTCTTCAATGGATCAAAATGACAGCTTTGATACATAATACTTTGTGGACGAGTGACCATTGTTAGCTATAATGTAAAGAGACGAGACAATCTTTCCCCATTAGCGTGGGCAACATGCAGCACATTCAGCAAATGACTAAACCCACCTGGTTTGACAAGTATACCAAGTGATGCGGTCTGTCTCGAAACTGGTTTTGCATTCAGAAGCTGGAGACTTGATACATCTACCAGAGGTTAAAGAATGCAAAACCAAACAACGGACTACAAAGTGTGGAATAGAGAGAAGACATTATGGCTTTGAGTAGTTATAGCATGTCCCTGTCAAGTGACTCCCTGCCAGTAAACTCAGAAACAAACACATACGTTCAACTTAAATCTAAGTATTACTCAGCCATGCTTTTTTGGGGTGTTTTTCCTCCCCTCTGTAGGGACCTGTAGCTGTGCCCGCTCCCCCTCTCCAATGCAGAGAATTTTACACTGTTTATTAATAAATCACTGTGACACAATTATCCCTGGACAAAATGGCTTCCTCCAGCAGTTACTTTAAATTTGAAAGAAGTTAAAAAAAAAAAAAAGATTAAAACAAAAACCGATAAGGGACACAGCTGTTCATGGTTTAGAGCTTCCACACCAAAACACTACAAATACTCAGAGGGGGAGGTTTCCAAACTCTTTTGTAGGGGAATCTTTAAGTATCATCCAATTTCTACTAGTTTTTTGTCTTGTGGCAGACCAATGTCTATATCCACACACAGAAATCACACACACGATTGTGAGCTCAATCAATAAATATTGCCAGCAAAAGCTGGTCAAGAGGCACCACAATCCTACCATCTATACTTTGGAGTATACATATTCCAATACATAGTTCCAACTACAACACTACAAGAGTTTACAAGCTAAAACAAACCTCAGTCTTTTTTTTTTGTTTTGTTTTTTTGAGAGGAATCAAGAAGAGACGACAGCCTTTGAAAACTGCAGTTGCCTTGCTACATGGTGTTACATGTTTAAGAGTAGGTTAACGTAAAGATTAAGAAAAAAAGAAAATTCTTAGTAAATGTAAAAATTGTAGCAAAGCTTAAACAACAGAAGCGCGAGACTAATCCACTCGAAGAGACTTCCTTCCATCCACAGACTTAAACACCTGATTAGGTTCGCTGAAAAGATTAATAAAATCTAACGTTTGATTAAATTTCCAAAAATATGAATGAACGGGGGGTTTCAGATATAGGAATACATATGCTGCAAAAACGTAACCACAGGCAAAGAAAAGGAAACGTGTGGATTTCTTGTCAGAATCAAATAACGCTTCGTTGCCACCCGTTGCCATGTCAACGTCTGGGAGACGGCCAGCATGGCAACGGAAACTATCATCATAAAATGGTACAGTAGTAGAAATAGCTAGACCAGGAGGGGGCGGGCTCTCCTGGGAAAAGGTCCGCGGAGAGGTCCAATGATTGGTCATGCGGCTCGCTGTCAGGAATAATGGTTGTAGGGTGGTAGAGGGTGCCCAATGCCATTCTGGTAGTGATGGTGCTGGCGGTGGGCGATGTACTCTGCATAGCCCATCGTCATCTTCTCGCTACGGTACCTGGGGACAAAAAGAGATGTGTTGTGATGGCTAACTGCTCTAATCCAGTGTTAGGAGAGTCATGATCACTCTCACTTTGCTCTTCATATACAGTCCAGTGTCAGTGCTAAAATAGGCTGCATGTTCAGTAGCTATCAAAACTAAAGCAGCAGGCCCACAGATTATACTTTACTTGTATGCGTGATTTCTTTTACTAAACCTGACTCATACAATAACCATGATGCAACTTCCTGGAAAGAATTACGTTTAAAACAAAATTTACATAAAAGATGGATGTAGGCAACGTGCATCACACGTTGGCTAGCGAAGTGAACATTTTCTAAACTTCAAGCTCAGCATTTCCACTGTTGCCATCTTAGCTTTTTGAAACCAAACATCAGTATCACTCAAAGAGACAGACAGTGCACACACTGCAGTAAACCATACATTAACTTTCTTTTTTTTACTAAAGGGGACCATAAGTTACTAAATGAACATCCTGTTATATTCAGCAAGGCTTTTAACTAGTAACTGAGACCAAACAGGAAGATATTTACTGAGGATATAGATTGAGGAAAGTCAGGGACATCTTTCCATATATTTCAGTACAACTGGTCTTGTTTGCCACCAGGGGTCAACCCTTGCTGGCCATTAAAAGATTACAGATTTCTAGCACTTCTGTTAATACAGTCTACAATATGGACTTTAGCTGTGTTATGCTAATGAGGGCTAATGTGGCCTCAAGAAGGGATATTCAAGCAGAGGAGAGTCTTTTTTTTTTAGTGTCCATGAAGTAGCAACGAAAACTGCAGCCAGAAATTTCTATTTCACTTAACCTCCTAGGACCTGGTGTCCGCATATGTGGACATCACATTTTGGGATGTCTAGACCAAAAATACTACATTTTTCTCTACAAGAAAATACAAAATTTTGGTTAAAAAATAAATAAATCTGCTAATTCTTTGTTTTTACATTCATCAGGTCCCAATCAATCCAAATAGCAAAGAAAAATTCAAAATGCATGTCATGAAAGAGTTCGGGTTTTAGGAGGTTAATGGGAGCTCTAAAAGCAAATGAGTCACCGCAAACTGATAGTTTTATTCCAGAATATATTTAATATTTTATATTTACATCTAAATATTTTATAGCCTAGTGCAAGGCAGAATGCATGACTGGTGAAGTTATGATCCTGATTTTTATATTACTGAAGAGTAAATAGCAGCTAGCCACAGTAACTGGATGCAGCTTGATAGTGTTAGCTGAAACTGTCCAAAAAACAAAAAACCCTTGGACAAAGCCCCTTGAGCTAAGGTTTTAAACCATTACTTCACATAACAAAAGGGTGATGTCACTGTGGTTACACCCATCTCTTACATCCTGGGTTTTCTTCTTTTGCCTGCCACTGTCTCACTTCAGCCTCAACAAAAGTGGCATGGCAGTTCCTGGAACATTTGCACATAGTTTCCTCAAGAGCCACAAAAGGTTTAATCAACAGACTCAACATATGCCTTTTCACATATGCACATAGGTACATCCAGACACACTGACGTATACAACTATTTGTGCTGGTTCTGTTAAGCCTTGTACACGTCAGGTAAAAGGATCTAAATGAAAGTGTGCTGCAAGAACAGAGTACAGCAGTGACGCATTAATGTTTCAGCATTAGATAATTCAATCAATTAAATGTAATCTTACCTGGTTAACTTAATGGTCTTCCTGAAGTCATTTGTGATGGGAGCTTTGTAACCTCCCTTTCGTAGTAAGGAATCTATGGTTTGAATGTGGTCCCAACCTAGTTAAAGTAAAAGGAGTGAAAAGCAATTCCACATATTCCCTACTCGGTTCAATACAACTCAGTCTTTATTAAAAGCAGAGGAAGCTAGATTGTTAGAGGCACAAGAAGATCTTACCTTGCTCCTTTGCAACCTCTGGTAGGTAGGTGGCGGTGCGTTTTGATCCTTTTTCATTGAAAAATTCTATCCTAATACCGTGAACACCCACCTAGAATTCAAGACAGGCACAAAAATAAATCCCTATAAATCTCTTCATCCAATGAAGACAGAGCTGTGGAGAAACAGGTTATTCCATTCAAAATGCACTTCCAAGTTAATGATGGAATCTGTTTTACATTTTTCATCTAAATGCAATGTACTGCATGGTTGAAGCTCCAGTTTATTACACGATATTCTCATTTCTGTTCACATATTATTCTTAATTTTCAGTCTTCTGCTGGAAATTAAAACTACAATTAAAAAATGGTACTATTGATTAAACTGTAGCTCCAAATCATATTTATTTTCACAGATAACAGCTGGTAAAGACATCTACTGATGTTTTGGAAAAGCATACAGCACCCAATCAAACTAATCCAATTTTGAAAGCCAGAAAACTTTAATTTAAAGCAGACTTTTTTCTCTTTTATAAATACAATGCTTTAGAACTATGCTGCCACTTCAAGAATGCTGGGTATGCCTTCAAGTGACAAACCCAGAAATAATGTGTGGACACATTCGTGTACAATAATAGCTTGAAGAATGAGATGCACGTGAGTCTGCATCAAAGCTGCAAAGCACCACAAAAGTGCGGGGGCAAAAGCCTGTGCTCAGCCATGTTCAAGCAAATAACATCTCTTACCTCCCAGTCAAGGTAATCACCGACGTCTTCAAAGTTGGTGAGAAGAGACACTGAGCAGAAGAGGCGAGGCAGCTCATCCCTTGTCATAGGGGGGAAGCGGCTGTCTTTAAGGGCACTGGAGACATCAAAGTACAAAAGCAAAACAGCATTACAAGAGGTGACTCAGCACAGGGATGCAGGGTGCTGGTATGTAACAGATATAGTAGCACACTTTGCAACAGAATGAAATATGTTTTGCTTGTTTTTTTTTTGGGGGGGGGGACTAGTGGACTTTCCATGTCCACAAGTCTTCACAGACAGTGAATGTGAAGACCCATTCGGATGGCCAGCCGGCCTGTTTTGTTTTTGTTGACTTGTCCACAGAGAATTTACATTACAATGTATCAACTGCACATGCACCTCAGGTGGCGGTCTTCAAAGGAGTATGACAGGAACGACTATTTAGCCATCGGGTCTCCAGCTGTCCGCATCCACAACAGAGTATAATCGAGGCAGTCTCAGTTACACCACTTGCACCGTTTAGTTGTGACTCAACTTCTCTTCTACGACTGGCCATAAACAAACCAAGCCTATTTAGGAGTGGGGATACAAGTGCACAAGCTTGTAATAAAGCATACTTGCAGCCATGTTGAATGTCGGATACTGCCTTTCATGAAACCAGACTATTTGAGGAAAAGGAAAAGCCATCTCCTGAACATATTTAACATTTACAAGCTAACTGACAGGTTTTAATTCTATATGAGCTATTTATCTGTATATACTACAAGGATGTCAAAGGAACAGAAGCAGGTCAGCACTGCTGCTTTCCACAGTGGCAAAAACCAGTAAAAGGTGGTTTAGCCTCACCAAAAACATGAATTACACCACTGTTTACTGATAACACTAGTGGAAGATCCATATGTCTGATTACCCCACCTTTCTTGAATTGATTGGGAGGATCTGACGCTTTTCCCATGATTGTTTGCTTAGCATAAGATGCTCCATTCCCAACAACTTTCTAT
>NW_005187650.1:474220-567198 GCF_000239375.1 Pundamilia nyererei | reverse complement strand
TGATAGATATCGTTATCGCCTGAAATGAAAAAAACATATCGTGATATGAAAAAATCTCATATCGCCCAGCTCTACTTAGGCCTTTTTTCAGCAATTTTGCCTTTTTCTTTTTTTTTTTGCTTTGGTCATTCATAATCATCACAAACGGGGGTAGTTAAGACTTGGTGAATGTGAGTGTCATTCTACAGACACGTCTTAGCAAAGACCAACACAGCAGTTAAGACCAGCTGTTGAAACTTATCCAAGATCCTAATGGAGATAGATTACATGCCAACACATACCACACACAGGCAGTGTAGTTCAAGAACAGTGATGCGTGGCACAAATGTCCTAACAACTGCTAGTGAATGGTGCACTTTTGTGTTGTTTAGCCTTGTCGCATGGACAGTGTTATGGCACCTGCACTGAGACAAGACAACTGCATTTTTGCATGAGCATAAATGGTTATGTAGCATTCTGCTTGACAAATGACAAACACAATCGTGGCACTGCACATTCAGAACCTAAACAGTATTTTTATTTGTCTTCTTTAGACAAAGGTAAATCTTTATGTCGCTTGTTTTTAATACCAAAAGAAAAGGTGGTCACAAGATAGGAGACCTCCATGTATCTCCAGAACAGCTTCAGTCCATGTTGGCATTGATTCTCTCAGTGTTTGGAAGTCTACTATAGGAGCAAAAACACTGTCCACAGTGTTCGGCATCTGATAACCGAGGGGAAGAACTAACGTCTTTCCAAAAAGCCTACGATGACTTCTCCTTATTACACCCTTCAGTGATCTGCATTCCTGGGATTCAAGGGTTCACATTTGTCCTTTAATCACACTACTTTTTTTTTCCCAAATAGATGTCATTAATTCAAACCTTTACGGAAAACTAAAGAACATTATTGTGGAATATTTTCCAAGCCCCAGGATCAGGAATCAAAGACAAACATCAGTTCCACTCAAAACGCAGCACAAATGAAATTTAAAAAATAAATGAATTAAAAAAAATAACCTTCAATATGACTTCAATTTACTCTTTTTTTCCCCACTAATAACATTTTGTGCCGTTTCTGAATGTTTCTTCTCTGTGACAGAGGTCTGCAGCTCTGAAGCACAAATTAGCGAGTCCCCATTTTTGCTTACCTGGTAAGGGTGTACTCCCTGAGTCCTGAGTGCAGATTCATGGCAGAAAATGTACCTATACAACCCCTCAACCGCTTGTCTCTGCCTATTTTCCATGTGACAAACAGCGGGCTGAAAAACAACAGACGAACAAGATACTGTGTTAAAGTAGTTGAACATTAATGTGTTTACACAAGATGAGAAATGCCTACTCAGGGCTTATAAAAGCTCATTAGAAGTACACATCGCCGAGTTTTTTGCAGCTAGTAAGACAGACCTTTTCACATTGGACTGAAATGGGACAAGTGTCTCACATTATTACGGATTAATTGTCATCAAAGACTTTAGCCCATAGCACTGGGCCATCTGTCCAGCCACAACAGAATAACCCAAATCTCTTTTTGAAACAATGATTTTCTACACTTACTACATTTTCCAGCTTTTATGGTAGCGGGTAAAAAAAAAAAACATACTGGAAAAAAGAAACCAACTACACAAGGTTTTTGTTTGTTTTTAAATTCCTCATTGGACTCACTGTGTGGAAAAACACCGAATTACTTAGTTACATGCTGTTTCACTGGAGCCAAAAGTGCATTAGGCAGAGAACAGGACAGTAAAAGGTACACACCTCCTTTTGGTTTGCATACATTCATCAAGCATTGCTGAGTACAACAGTCAATGCTGGAAGGCATCATGGCATGTCCATGGCAAAAACCATGCAAAACCGGGTGTATGGCCCATGGAGAATTATGGAAATAAGAACACACACCCCATCTACCCTGCATACCTTTTTGTCATCTGTCCAATGTGTGTCTGAAACACTATACTTAAAGGTTTTGTTTTTGTCATCTATAGCTTCACATTGTAAAAAAACGAAAAGAAAATAATAAATACATAAATTTTATATACACACACTATATATGTATATTGCATCATGTACAGTCATTTGATTATGTAAAGTTTTATTCTCACATGCCACTGTAGGGCTCCAAATGATCTCTTTCCAGATTAAAACCACCAGTCAGATTCTAAGTACAGATAAAAATAATTCAGCATTCAATTCAAAATTCAGCATGACACTTTTACAGTTTAGCTACAAAGGTTTCACAGTATTATTATATCCCTGCCAAATTATTCAGTGACAGAAAAAGTCTTTTCCAGCATCTCTGAGTTCACTCCTAAAATATTGGACATGCGCAAAACCTAAGAAAAAAAAAAGGGTGTGTTTTATCTGAAAACATTTAAATGATATTTTATACAAATCAAAATGACTCCTGGTTCAATGAAGTTTCATTTATCAAAAAAAAAAAAAAATACATTTAAAAAACTAAAACTTAACTAGTTTAAGTGGCTTCAGCTGGCAACAGAAGTGAATGATTTTCTTCCGTTAGATGGTAATGTAGTCAAAAAAGGAGCCATTATCCATTTATTCTGGTAACGCAGTGGATCAGTACACTCAGAAACTTAGCATGATTTCTACATTTTAATTTATTTATTTTTTTAAATTGTAAACCTTAAATTTCAGTGGCTGCTTCACTTCAAAACTTTTACAAAATTTGTATCCAATAAAACATTTTATTAAGCAATGCCTACCCATTCAACATTGCTCATTCCTACTAGGGGTCCACTATGCGTGTAGTTCCCAAAGCGCATATGGATGCATCTCAAAACCAGCTCTCTGCTTTACTAACAACACACGCCGAGTCTATTTTTAATGGGAGCCGGGTCAAGCTGCACAAACCAGATGGTGAGGGCAGGAAGTCAGATGCAGGAACGGCACAGAGCATCCGGTCTGGAGTTTCAAATTAACCTCACCCAGACTAAAGGGTCTGGTATGATTTGAAAGAACTGAACAAAACGGTCACAGTCACGAGCACGCCATATTCCTGCTGTGTCAGCTAGCAGCTAGTCAGCTAATTTAGCTGACGAGCCTTGCTAACATGACTGTGGGAGCAGCTGGTGGACGGCATAATTTATTAGTCTCCTTGCAGTAAAAATACAGCAAATGTATTTTAAATACACTCAAATATTTCATTACATTTAAAGCGGATGCTAAATAGCTGTAAATCCAAAACTAGATAAACAGAAAAAAATGCAGACAATGTTTAATGTTGTTTGATCATTGAAATGGATGCACGGGAAACACAACAAACTCATGTTTATGTCTTCAGAACACACATTTTTATCCCTCAAAATTTTGATATCATCACAACTAATGTGACTTTGCAGAGCTGATCGACTAACTGCGCAGAGCAGTGCATCTATGTCAAATACAGCAGCATTGTTGCAGCATTTAAATAATTCAAACTGACAATGGCCCCAAGAGAAGGGCATGTCAAGGGCACCCAAGACCATGAGTTGCTCAAACCTGTGGGAGTTTTTCTGTGTGGCCATTAGCATGCTACATTCCTAGACACGAGTACATGTCTGGGTTTAATCTGAAGGTTAAGCCCTAGCCCAATGCTCAGCCTTAAAGACTGGCCAGCCAGAGTTAAAAATGGACAAGATTTGTGCCTTTAAGAGAGGCTCCCAAATGTAAATATTGCATGATCACTTCAGTAAATTTGTTCTGCTGTGGAGAATATACCCTTACTGCAATATTTAGAAAGTCAGCACCAAATACTCGCCATTTATTAAACTGCATGACACTTTGCTGGACACGGAAATATTCAGTAAATATGGGATTTACCAAGGTCTGTGCCCCATTGCTGGCATTTCAAATACTCATACTCTCCTTGCAGTGATGCACTTATCCTGATTACCAACGCAATGTCGCTTAATGTTTGAGGGTTTTTTTTTTGCTAAGAGTGGACAAGAGACTGTGGAGTCATTTGCACTAATTTTTTTTCACAGTTTTTCCTTCTCCATAGTCTCTTATTGGGAGGTACAACAGAAAATGTGGGCTTGAGTGTATCATCACTGGAAACACCAGTATGGGGGCCAACATGAGGAGAATTCTCTTATGAAGGATTTTTGCATTTGTCAGTGCAGTCCTGGAATTAATGAGCAAAAAAAATGACTACAACTTAAATATGAAAAATAAACATTTTTTAGTTTTACCACCAAGAATGCATTTCTTATTTAGCTTATTGTGCATTAGGTAAGTCTAGCAACATAAACTCTGGCCTAACAAGCTCTATCTATTTTGTCAGAGACATGTCAGGTGACACCCACCACTGAGTTTTGAGCAATCTGTATATTTGAATGTGTAAGCATTTCTGCCTACAGTTTTCTGACATGCAGTTGAGAGAGACTTGGAAATGTCTGACAGACTTCGAGGATGCCCTTTTATCATTAAAGATTCCTGCAAGCTGGATTTCCTTTCAGAGGTCAAGATGTCAAAATCAGCATCTCTGCATATTCAACACAATAAATGCAAATAAACACTTGCAAAAAGCAGTGTGTGTGTTACATATGTATTACAGTGTACACAGGGGACCGTTTGCCATGGTAGGTAATGATTTCCATAAACACTGGAATGTTTGAGCTGGTAGATACAAACAACCCACAGCATGCATACACCCAACATGTATACAGCAATGTAATTTATTGTCTGTCTAAAGGGATAAGAATGCCTCTGTGTCACGTGACAGTACAATGGAAAGACAAGATTTCTCATTATTTTAGTAATGATCACACAAGATCAAAAAGTTATTTCAAAGTCATCTGGTCTATTATATTTATAATGGTTAATGAAATTGTTGGGTAGGGCTGCCAATGTAAACAACCGTCTTACAGGCTTATGTTGGGTTAAACAACCGCAAGCCAGACGCTATAACATAAGGTGGAGACAAAATGTCTCGGTTGAGGGCGCAGGAATCATACATTTATTGATTTTTTTAAACAATTAATACAAAAAACACCTCGTTTAACGAATGCTTCGCATGGTTAAACAGCGAAACAGTTAAACTATCTTTTAGCTCTATTTATCTAACGCCGCCACTGCTCTTCTTTTATCGCCGGTTAAATTAAGCAAAGATTAGTGCTGCTATGTACTTAGCAAGCACCACCTTTTCTTTGTTGTTTGGTGCCAAAAATCGGGTATTTTTATGTGTTTCTACACTGGTCTTGTCCACACTACACAAAAACTTGCTGTGAAACCCGCCGGCTGGTTTCGTAGTCATGGTAGCCGAGGTTCTCAGCATATTTACCATTAATTTAATTCCTAAAAGCTTGTTAATACTTCGTTACTAAGCTAATGTAGCTCAAAGCTAACAAAGCTAAGCCTAGTATGTGGCAAAGCAGAGTTCATTCAGGGCGACTTAAAATATTCTTGATATTAACATACAAAATATTAAAAGTTAACACGTTGAGTCGTATGTTTCACCTAACGAAGCTATCGGTGTTAAACTAAAATAAAGTCAACGACGTTATCTTCGTTCAAACCTCTATGATTTTAGACTAAGTGGCTAGCTGGTAACAGCTAAAGCTAGTAGCAAACACCCTTAGCTTACGTTAGCAGTGTTATTAAAGAGTTCGTCTGACAGCACTGTAAACGGTTTCTTTCGCAAAGTGCCAACAGGAAATATAAGAGTGACCTTTCACTCTATCCAGTGACATAAAAGATTACTTTATAAGCACTATATCAAATTCGCTGTAGCGTTAGTGGTCAGCTAGTTTAGCGACAGGCCAGTGTAGACAGTCTCTTCGACAAGGCCCGATATTCCAACTTGGCCAATTCAAGCTGTATTCGCGAGCTTTTCGGTGTAAATTCACGAGAAGCAAAAGGGTGTTTCGAAGTGACAGTTTGTGTTCTCAAAACTGAACAGAACCCGGAGCTGAAGCCACGAAGCGTGCTGCCACATACATTTTCTGGGAGAATAGCATAGTGAGCCTTTGACATGCAGCAAACAACAGCAGACAAGAAAATACTCACTAGGGATCATTTGTAAACCTGGGTGTTCTCGGAGGTTGGTATCCGTACAGATGGCAATAAAGCACGTCAAAACAGAAGCAGCACATCTCCGCCGAAACGACCATTTTTCTGCCTCCACTTCCCGAACCAGGTCCTGGGCTGAGATTCGGGGAGAGGCCGGATGTATTATATCCGGCCGGGGCTGGGGACAGAGCGTTTGTGCCGCTGCTACCACTACTACTACTGCTGCCGCTAACGTTACCCCCGGGTCCCCCCAGGCCGTTGGCTCGGCTCACGTTCGCCGCCGCTGCAACTGTCGCGGAGGAGCCAATCCCCAGCTCCGAGCCACAATGTCCGGTTCCTGCCACCCCGCTTCCCGCCCCCACCCCGCCGGGACCCCCTGATCCGGGCGATCCCGACAGTTTCTGCTTCTTCACCCCGCAGCACCCGGCCGCCATCTTGGAACAATCTGCACCGACACACCGCTTCCGACCCATAACCGTCACCGCGGGAAGGGTGGGGGGGAACGCCGACCAGACGTAGAAATCCCACTGCGTTGATACGTACGACGGACAATACTCCACTTTCACTCTTTTATTTTTTGTCGGACGACGAAATAACCGATGTGGCGAGAAGACTGCAGTGTCACCCTAGCGTTGCCTTTAAAAATGCGTGACTTTGCTACGGAAAATCCATAGCTGGGATAAGCAGTTTTTTTCTCGAGTAGTTAGCCAGTCCAGCTTTGGATCTCGGTGTTCCAGTGGATCACCTATAACGTCAACTCCCAGCCTAATAGCCCCCCGTTCTCCCTAACACGACACCATCCGCATCCGAGGCGATCACAGTCAGTCCCCCTTAAAACACACAAGTTCAGGGTGGGCACGGTCCGAACAGGCCGCAGATGACAGTAGCCAAGCGGTCCAGATGTGAAGCCGACAGCCAGTGCGCTGTAGCCCCGCTGCACACCTCTCCAAGTGGAAGCCGGGAGCTTGAGTACGCAGGACCCATAAGCTTCAGCACAAATTGCGCACAGTGTCTTGGACAGCGTAGCCCCTCATTGCACCAGCTTGTTTGCTACTGCCTCACGAACTTCTAATTACACAACAGGCCCAGTATGTTGGAATTCCAGACGCTGGGATAGCGCAGAGTAAAATGGCATCTGACAATGCAGGGTTGTCATGGCACAATGAAACGCGTCAGCGCCCAGCAAGTCATATCAGTAACGTTAGCCCACAGTTTGCACCTGCATGATGCCTTTTTCTTGAATCTGGTGAGAAGGAGGGGGGAAGAAATCTCAATAACACCCCCGCGTCAAACGGACAGCTGAAAGTTTTCAGTATAGGTTTGTTTGGAGGTTGTCATCCGTTCATGGGGATACACAGAGAAGAGCATTCTAGTCCGTGAGCCGTGAGAAATCCTCTGGATTTGACGAGCCCCGCATCCGTCTCTCAGCTGCTACAATTCGGTGCTGTTCGGGTAAAAGCCCTGTGATCAGTCTGTGGGCACGGGCATCGGTGTCGTCGGCACACCGGAACCGGATTCAGAAAACGTGTTGCGCCCACTTGCTACACATAATGCGTAGCTTCTGGGGTATCAGATTTGCAATTCAGAAGAAGTGCACGGGGCCGTGGAAGCATGCGCGCTCTTGACGTCCATGCGTGTGTATGTGTATATGCGTGCGTGCATGGTAAAGTATCGGTGCCGACGCCCCCCAAGTTATAAAAGGCATAGGAGCCGACTGACTGCTGTAAACTGATTTGACAGTGTCTGGATTTCACAGCGCTGTGAGTTCGGATAAAGTTACGCACACCGTTGCACGTTCTTTTGAGAAACTGCCTCTAATGTAATCTATTCCGAGTGGCCGATTTGAAATGTGGCACACAGACATATCATATGGCCGCTCTCGGGGCTGCTGCTGCTGCTGCTAGAAATGTCGTGGCTTCATCTCATCCAGGACCCTGGAAGAGTAAACAAATAAATACGTCCACACACGTCTAATGTCGAGTTCTGTGTCTCCTGAATCGTTCTCTTACCCCACCTCCTTCCCATTCTGCCCTTCAGTCAGGAATTAATATATCAATAAAGAACGGAGTGGGTAGACATTAAACACTGCATGTACAGCAGAGGGAAATAATGCTTAGATGCAGTTGGGAAAGGACATCTTCTTTTCTACGGGATGTGGACAGTGAAATTAGCACCTTCACTCACTAGTATTCAAAATACTTGCAGTCAGCTACACAAATACACCTGCCATTAGGTTCACTTTCATTTGAAGGGGGATCGCTGATGTCTGTCATATTTAAGATAATTATTATTTAGACCATTTGCTGCTTTGAACCAGAGTCAAAAAACCAAATTTTTAACTAGATGCTTTGACCAGATTCAATTACATTTGTTTTACAATGTACTTTGTAAAGAAATTACATGCAAAATTTAAATGTGATCAAATTAATTAAAGTCAGCATTTTGGGCTTTGCCTGTGTGTAGGTCTTATCAACACCTACTCCATGATGCAAAAATGAACAAAAATATAACATTCTCATAGATATGTGAACATAACAATAATAACAGGCGACAGTAATATCATTATGACCACAGTGAGAACTCAGCAAAACAGAGAAGTCAAACCACTTATTTACCAAGCCAGCTCTTCCTCATATTCTCTGTTTTTTGTTTTTATACAGCTGTGTGAACATAGGCAGTGACATGCAAGTTTTTGTTTCCTCTGTGCAGTTATTCCGCAGTTTTAGTCTCTTGACTGTAATACTGAAATATTTACCATAGGTTCTTACAGCCTGTTTATTAAATATATAGTTTTATGATACTACGTGATGTTTTTGTCTAACTTGAAACAAATTCTTTATATTTGTGCGTTTGGACAGTTTTAAGCTCAACCAGGTCATTAAATTAAAATGTTCATCTTTAATTTACTTAACTCTTTCCCCGGTGCATTCAGAAGTTGTTCCAAATTATTATCACAACATAGAAGTTTGGTGTCATCTGCAAATAATATTGTTTGTAGTGATCTGGAAATTACACAATGTCATTAATGCATAAAATGAACAAGAATGGTCCTAATACAGATCCATGAGGAACCCCCCAGTTTTAAGTTGTTTGTTATTAATTTGAACAAAAGATGTGTTTGATAAAAGGAGAAAAAGATGTATGTTTGTCAGTATAAATTTATTTAATTCCATTTTATATGTGTTGTATTATCATTTACCCAAACAGAATAAACAAGAGTTTTCAGAATCTTTTAAATTTAAGTGTATCAATTTCAGTTTTAACCAAAGCTGAATTACTAAATTTATATGGCAAAACAATTTCTATTTGAGGGACTCAAACAAAATTAAAATCTGGCCAACTTTCTAACTCTGAATAGTTAAAATGTACAAAATAAACTCCCACAAAAACCCAGAAATAGTGCAATTAATTATCAATTATATTCTAAAATAACCATGTCCAGACAATACATGAATGCAATTTTTTTTAAAAGTTAACAGTTGTCATCTTTACCAAATGTCAATATTCAACAAACGTGAAGTTGAATGAAAGCAGAAAAACATATTTACTTGGATACATCTGTGCCACATCAGAGCTAAATTTAGCTCTGCTTTGGGTCCCATCAGACCCCGAGAACAATATTAGGCTTTTTAGCTGATTAACTTTCCAGCAGCCAATGACTTTTTTTTCTGTCAGCTGTTTGTTCTGTGTTACAGTGGGCTTACCAAAGCATTTTCTTTCTTTTTTTTTTTGCTGGAAACGGTGCTGCTGAAAGCAGTTTCTTACAGATTAAGGTGTTTTTCTGTGTTTTTTTTTCACTTACATAAGCAGCAACATCTAGTTTGACATTTGCTATCCTTAACATTACATAGTCATTTGGTGACATTATTACTTGACTTATATTTTTTTGTGCTGGATTGTGATATAAGATGAAATCCATACTTTGAGCTCCAAGATGATGTTTTGCAGGTTCAACACAGCTAACTGTCGTCTGCTAAATATGAGAACAGACAGCAGAGGGGCAACATCAAACTAAAGTTACTCAGTCTTTGTTCCTTTTTTGTGCTACTAAACACATAATACTATAATAACACTATGATAATACTATGCCTATAAGATAACTACTTTTGCTATATTCAGAGCTAACGACAACATTGTCATTTTACAAAACATGGCTACGGGTACTGACACTCTCTTACCCAGGTGTCATGCCTTAACCCTCGACTGTTTGGCATTTCACATTCTCTCACATGTTTTTTATGTCCATACATCTGTATGTTTTAAAATAATCATTTATGTTCAACAGTGTCAAAGGCTGTTTTTTAATCTATAAGTACTCCACTGGTATATTCCCCAATATCAATTGCTGTTGCTGTGTTATCAGTAAACTCTAAGGAACTTTATTGTAACCATGGTCAACAAAAAAAGAAAAATAATCAAAACAATATTATTATAGTATCTACAGAAAGTTTAAAAAAATAATTTAAGTAATATTATCAGCTAAATTCATAAATAACTTTGCTTGTTGTGTGTCTTTTTATTTGTTTTTTATGGCAAATAAATCTCAAAATTCAGTCAAGTTCCTTAGAGTCCAACTGTAACGACAAAAGCACTGAAAAAGAATAATTACACAGTACAATATTTTCATATGTGCCTAAATTAAACATCAGTATATCATCCTTAAATATTACTGTCAGCATCAGTTCAATGCCAGTGTAGCAACCCAACAGCATCCTCGGTTCTTCCAGAGCCAAAAAATTGATGTCAATTTCTGTAATGCTGCCTATGCCCAAAGTATTAGTATGCTTATACTTATATTATCATTGACAGTATTTTCCTTGATTTGGCTTCACCTCCTTGGCTGTCAAGTTCAGACATATTTCTGTTTATCAGAGCAGTAACCTACAGACATCGCTCCCATAAAGTGCCTCATGACTGACTCAGCATAAGGCTTCAAACCTCTTTGAAAATGTACAACTAATTATTGTTGGCTGTGCTGCTGACTGATCCCTTTCCGGCTTTCGCCTCCAAACAGGCTTTCTTGTGCAGAGCACTGCAGGTTTTAAGTGTTCTAAGCTTCCATTTTCCTGCTTGGCTGAATTGCTTGCTAGTTTTTTCTGTTGTCCCTTTTATGGGGAAAAACATGTAACCCTAACATTGGATATAAATGTAGTCATATTATATACTCACATTTTGTATCTATGCAGGTTCCTGAAAGCACTCAAAAATGATGTGAAGTGCGCAGACAAAACAGTTGTAAAAAAATTGTTTTAAAAGAAAAATAATAGTAAAAAAAAAATAAATGCAGATGCCTGCATTTATTGTATTACACAATAAATGAAGCAAGTAAAAATTGTCTTGTGTTTTCTTATGTGGCAACATATAATTTCACTTATTGTCACATGCACCTCTACACAGTCAGTTAATCTCGCTGACATCTCAGTGATTTATTTCTGTAGGCAATTGTTCAAGTTTACTCAACTCAACAGATATTTAGCATATTTTTAATTATTAATACATTTTTGTGAAACAGAAATGAGTTTGATCATATGTTAAACTTTCCGTGGTTAATGGCAAACACCATTATGGGGCTTTTAGCTCAGTAGTGCATGAAGCTGGTATGTACTCATAGCTTAGTGCAGCTGAGCAGACTGTATTCTCTTTGAAACCCTGTTCGTGTAACCATTGGAACTGAGGCACGGGTG
Organism: Pundamilia nyererei; assembly: GCF_000239375.1. Classification (NCBI taxonomy): domain Eukaryota; kingdom Metazoa; phylum Chordata; class Actinopteri; order Cichliformes; family Cichlidae; genus Pundamilia; species Pundamilia nyererei. The sequence continues at coordinate 555,527 of NW_005187650.1, read as the reverse complement.
ATGTCATTGCAATGCAATCCACCACGTCCAGATTATCTTTTGAAGCTGCAACAGGAAAGGGGGAAGCAGGCTGAATTTCCTCCCCTTCTAGCTGCAGTCTAAGTGCGTGCACTGTTGTCAAGGTCGTGATGGGTTTAAGTAACCCCCACACTGAGAGAATTTATCACTGGCTCTGCAGTTTTACCTTTTTAAGAAAAATACATGTATCTGCACTAATCATTATGTGAATATAAATGGAAAGATTAGGCTGTTTTGTTCCATTCATTTACTGTCTGCTCTATTCCTGAGAGCTGGGACTGTCTGGCATGTTGTTATTACGCCTTGTGGTGGAATTTCCCACAGCAGCAGGACTCACTTGCCTCTGAGATCACAGCTGAGAGGAGACATGATGATGAACATGATTCACATAAGCATGGAGTTAGGTATAGGGGCAACACCAGGGTTTTCTGGTTTTTTAAATCAATAGTAAGGATTCATTGGTTCTCAAATCTCCTTCAACATATTGTGACAAACGACTCAATAGCAAAACAATCACTTAATGGTGAGCAATTGCAAAATACCTCTATTTCATAGCACTGTCAGTGTGTCGTAACTGTAGGGTTTTAGAAATGGCAGGATAGTGGCTAATTCTTAGGATGAATATAGGACATGCCCGTGGTTGATATGTGTTATTATATTTCATTTAATCACACTGCAAAAATGTGATATGAGGTCAAGAGCTTGAGTCAGAGGAGGGGTGGGGCTGAGTCAGACATCTGTGTTGGCTGGTGAGGATAAGCTCTATTGGCGCTTATGCTTCTCCCAAGGAGTTCCAAGTATTGACAGAGGTCAAAGTTTGCATATGGTCCAATTATGTGCTCACTTGTCCCATTCATTCAATAAATTTCCTTGATGTGTTTGGTTGGACTGGTTACTGTCATAAAATGATACGTTACTGCATATTATCAGAAACACATAAATGCAATGTGAATCTGTGCCCCAGTTTTTGCTGCTCTTATTGTCAGCTTAGCTCTGTCTTCCCTGCAGAAACCTTGTCATCATCGTTTTATCTGGACTCAGCTGTTTTCCCCCTCTGGCTCCCAGCGTAATGACCTTTCTCTTCCAGCCAGCAGACAAGAGTCACTCCCCCATTTCTCCATTGTAGGCTGAAAAACTCATCTCATCGAGTGGGGCATTATGTCACTCACCCATCTCTCCTTATATTCCTCCTGTCTTTTTGAAAAAACAAATAGTCCCCTCTTGCGCTTTCATTCTTTTGTTCATTTATTTATTTGTGTTTATTAATCCTGGCATCTCTACCTTAGCTACTGAGTTTCGTTTTGTTGCCTGGACAGTAAAACTCTAGTGCTTTCCTCACTGTGTCTGTGGTTAATTACTTTTAAGTATGGCTATTTAAATATCAAGTAGGGATTTCATTTACTAATCGCACCTTCAAGTATATTTCGAAGTTCAGAAACATTGAGGAGAAAGGGTGTAACGGATAACACAGAACAACGTACTAACGCTGTACTCTTCCGTTTATCCTGTAGAGGTCGGTAGCGGTGCGTTTCTGCATTGACTCTGCAGTAAAATTACAAGTAGAAGAAGAAACAGGAGGCGGAGCTGAGTGTTTGAAAGTGGCGGGCAGTAACAACTCCTCTTAGGGACCTGACTAAGTACTTGAGTAAAATTTAAAAAGTCGAGGAAGTTAGCGTTAATAATTTGATATATTTAAGGCTTAATGTTTATTTGAGAGCGTCTATCAGGCAGAACCAACGAATGTAGTTTTCGCGATACTTAATTAAACACTGGCTCTGGAGGAAACGTGTGAAGGTAACGTTAATGTCAATGTTCGCTGATAACTCCCGCTAGTTAGCTACGGTTAAGCTGTCGCTGGTTTCAGCTGAGCTAATTAACAGTCATCTTGATGCATTTTTGGTAGTGCTTTCTGTTCTGGAAAAGTAGCACCGCTAACTATGAAATGTGAATTGCTCGAGTGGACTTAAAGTATGGCTGCTGTTTGTGTCCTCCAGACAAACAGTTAAAATTTATCGTCAACGATACAACCCCCTCCGTGGAAAATGGTAGATTTCCACCAGGACAGGGAGTCATGACTCATTGCACAGCTCTGTTTTGTTCCGATTCATCTCCAGAAGGGCTGAAAGCTGTGGTGCACAGAGACTGATCACGGAGTCGCAACATAGGAAGTCAATAATGGAGCAATTTTTTTAGATACTGACACCACCCATTGTTTTATTAAGTCATTTTCACAAATAAGCACTTATGTAAAAAAAAAAGACAACCGCATAAATGTTTGACACTCAGCCATATAAAGTGTGTAACCGTAAACTATCAGAAGAGATTTCTGTTTTATTTCCATGACGTTTTTTTGGTCTGTCAAATTGTCTAGCAAAAGTAAAGTCTTATATTTGAACATACAGGGAGTCCCTATTACACCACCTGCCTTAATATTGAGTACTCAGCACTTTTTTATTTTGTACAAATTATAAAGTTTTTTTAAACATATTTGTTCTGCAAATATATAGTAACATGCCTTTTAATCACATTAGTGCCCAGCTTTTTTTGGTAATCCCTTCATTTTGTTGTTTTGCAGTTATTCATTGGAATATTGCACCATGACAAACGAGGATGAGAAGGTCATTCCAGTGCGAGTTGCCTTACGATGTCGCCCACTAGTACCAAAAGAAATCAACGAGGGATGTCAGTCCTGCCTCACTTTCGTCCCTGGGGAGCCACAGGTGCTCAACTGCCTTTCTTTCACAGGCATGCCTCACAATATATCAAAATCAAACTACACTGTGTTTTCGTTTTGTACTTACATTGCATGTTGTGTGTAAAAACTGCTGCATGTTTGTTTGGTTTCAGGTGATTGTTGGCACAGAGAAGGCATTCACTTATGATTATGTATTTGAGCCCACTGCTGAACAAGAAGAAGTCTTCAGTACAGCGGTTTCCCCTTTATTGTCTGGGCTTTTCAAAGGTAGCTTTTAACTTGATGCTTTTTAAGTGAATGTCTTAAGATTTAATCTTCTTCCTGAGACGTGATTATGTAGGCTCGAAAAATAAAATAGCTGTGTTTATTTTTTGTATTCCTTTAAATCTATTGAATAATTTTGCAGCTAATTATGCTCCATCCATCATGTGATGTTATTGTTACTGTAGGCTACCATGCCACAGTTCTTGCCTATGGACAGACGGGATCTGGAAAGACCTTTTCGATGGGAGGAACCTATACAACGGCTCAAGAAAACGAGCCATCTGTTGGAGTCATTCCTCGAGTTATCAGGTGCATCTTTGCAGAAAAGGAGCAAAGGACAGACTGTGAATTCTGTCTGGCAGTGTCTTACCTGGAGGTTGGTGAATGTTTTTGGTCTGTGGTGTGTATGTACAATAGCCCTTTAAAGTAAAGTAGTTAAGGTTTTCTTTTGATTGTAGATTTATAATGAAGAAATATTAGACTTGCTGTGTTCATCCAAAGACAAACCTGCTATCAGCATTCGGGAAGATCCTAAAGAAGGCATCAAGGTGAGTGACTCGTATGTTAAAAGCAAATTCACATTTTTTGACAGCCCACCTGAACCACATATGTGCATTTTTCTCCATCTTTAGTTGAACTTTTATTAAAAATGTCCTGCTTTCCAGATTGTCGGCTTAACTGAGAAGCAGGTATTTTCTGCCCCTGAGATGGTGAGCTGTCTGGAGCTTGGAAACTCTGCTCGTACCGTGGGCTCCACAGCCATGAATGCTGCCTCTTCACGTTCCCATGCTATCTTCACCATCACACTGGAACAGCGCAGAGGGACAGATAAGTCAGTTTGGCTGCCTTTTTCCTTGATAAAACATGTTTCATCTTATTGTCCAAACATTTTTTTCTGATATAGACACAGAATTACCTGCTCACAGTGCTCAGATATAAGGTGACAGTCATTTGAATTCTGTACATTTTCATATTCCTGTTATGGGTATTTGTTATAGAATTGCTCTAAATGTTACAGTTTTAATTTAACATTTGTCCAGTAAAAACTTTGTTTTTATTATATTGTCAATTTTTGATTTACTGGAACCGGCTTTGGACACTATGTTTCTGTTATTTTGCCTTTGTACGTCACCACAGCGGGTTTTTTTTTTTTTTAAATGTAATCCTCAACATGAGGCATTTGGTTCTATTTCAAGGGGTATTATGAAAGAACTGTATGAACTGCTTAGTAATTAAAGTTGTTTTTGTACATAATGCCCCACTGTCAAAGTGTCAAAAGAAACTGGACAAGCTGCTTCATGACTGGGTGTTGCTTGTTGCCTCATTAAGAGATTAGGCAGATAAAAGATCTGGAGTTGATTCCAATTGTTGAACTTACATTTGTTGGTTTTTCACTGAAACTCTGAATAGAGGTCCAATGAGAGGCTGGTGCAAGCAAGGGAGGCCACCATTAGCCTGATAAAAACATAATGAATACATCAGACAAAGAGAGAAAATGTATGAAGTTGCTGAATCAACAATCTAGTCCATTCTTTAAAAAAAAAAAAACCAACCTAATCCACTCACCAGCTCAGCAACACCAAAAGGACCACAGAAGGCACCACCACAACCTAAAACTAACAGCAAATATTCTTGTTTTTTAATGTCATTATAAGGTGTTTGTTTGTTGAATTTTGAGGTGAAAAATGAATCCATGTTCGAATAAGACTGTAACATGACAAAATGTGGAACAAGTGAAGCGCTGTGAATACTTTTTAGATACATTGTATCAGCTAAATTGTTGATTTACACAGAGGGTGGGTCCAGAATTTCAGTGTTTCTCTTTTGTAAGCTACTATAATATTTTCCCTTAAACTGGGTTAGTGTGTTTGTGTACGTCCCCATTCTACAACACCCAACAGGCATTTCCAAAATATTGCCTACTGCAGTCTGAATATTTGTACAATCCTTTGTTTCAGGGCTGATTCAGTTGTTTCAAAGTTGCATCTTGTGGATCTGGCTGGATCCGAGAGACAAAAGAAAACCAAAGCAGAAGGAGATCGTTTAAAGGAAGGTAACCAAGATCAGTTAAAAGTTGTAAGCCTTTAATGTGCGATTATCACGGAGACATGTGCTGCTATGTAAGGTGTATTAAGCTACATTTCTGTGTTTAATAACAGTACTTCTGGTCATGCCGTCCATATTTATGTGCAGGTATCAGCATCAATCGTGGCCTTTTGTCTTTGGGAAATGTGATCAGTGCTTTGGGGGATGAAAGCAAGAAAAACACCTTTGTTCCTTACAGAGACTCTAAGCTCACCCGCCTGCTGCAAGGTAAGCTTTGATGTAGATGGCCAGATGTTACATTATGGTCATTAGGTCAGACATGGATACATTCTCACTGTGAGGATTTTCAAAGTCAGTCAGGGTTTTATTTAGGTTTTCAGAAGGCTTAGATGCCTGGAGTCCAGGATTGGTGGTGTTTTTATTTACCTTTAATCTTGAATTTGAAGAAAAATGCAAGAAATAAGACTCATAATTCACAAACATGAATTTAATTTGAGTTAAACTGGATAAGTGCTGCCCTTTTCTTTTTCTTTTTTAAAGTGTTTCTTTGTTTTGCTCATTATATTCTCTAGCAAAACCAATTTTATTAAAACATTTTAAATCTGTCATATATTTTGTCCTGATTCCTTTAAAGTTGTATTTGTGGACTCTGCTGGAGTCGATAATTCCGTTTTAAATCATTCTTATTTAGCTTATACCAGACTTTGGTGTGATTCCTCGATTCTTCCACTGTCTGAAACAAGACTTTTAAGGTCCCTTTCATATGAGGCCTTTAAGCCAGCTATGTTCTGAATGGCTGCATTCTGCAAACAAGGTTTGAACAGCAAGTGGAGGCTGCCATTCTACTTCCAGAAAGACCTGTATGACTGAGATGATCATAAGATGTTGTCACATAGGCCCGCTTCTACTTTCAGCAGACACAAACATTATGCCTTTCTATGGTAGGGCTTGTAGTATGTGGTATTTTCTTTTTTCCTGCTTGTTTCACTTCCATTACCATGAAAAACTGAAACATCTTCAGACTCCTTGAACAGGATTTGCATTAAGCTTAGGTTTTTATTTATTTGAGGGAGAAAAGCTACGGGTGTTCAAAGTGGTAACAATGCATTGTAGAACTTAACTGCACCCCTGTAAACATATACATGTATATGTGTGTTTGTCCTCAGATTCTCTGGGAGGCAACAGCCACACTTTGATGATTGCTTGCGTCAGTCCTGCAGACTCCAACATGGAGGAAACCATCAACACGCTGCGATATGCTGACAGAGCTCGCAAGATTAAAAATAAACCAGTTGTCAACATCGACCCCAGAGCTGCAGAAATGAACCGCTTGAAACAACAGGTGCAAAAATGGGTGTTGGCCCTCATTATCATCAGCACTCAAATTACTAGTGTTGCAGTTTTTCATTGAGTGGTTTAGTTTGAAAAAGATTAAAGCATGTTCCAAATGTTTTCAATGGTACCCTGGTGTAGGTCCAAGAGCTGCAGGTGATGCTACTTCATGCACGTGGAGGAGTAGCTCCGGTGCTCTCTGGGTAAGACAACTTTCTCAGTAAACCTCAGGGTTCAAAGAGGATGCCAAATAAATGCAGCCAGGATAAACATCACCCATAAAGCAAAAGGCCATAATAGTTGCCCCTGTTGCAGGTCAGAGAGTGCAGAGAACGTGACTAAACTGCTGGAACGAAACCGCGCTCTGCGGGATGAGAACAATAAACTGAGCAGAGAGCTGAGTGAGGCAGCTGGACAGACGGCCCACATGTTTGAGAAGATCATTATGGTGAGCCTGGTCACAGCAGCATCCTGTCTAAAGAGGAAATTATTACTGCTGATGAAAACAAAAGGATTGGATTTGACACAAACAAGAACAGTTGCAAATTATTTACAGTTGATCTTTTGACCTTAGTTTCTTTCTTACATTTCCACTGTTTTGCATCATCATAGTTTTTATATGCCGTTTGTTTTATTTTGTAGACAGAGCAAGCAAATGAGAAACTGCAAAGCAAGCTGGAGCAACTGCGGCACCATGCAGCGTGAGTTTGCAAAAGCAAAAAGCCAGCAAAGCTTTAGAAGAGGTCTCAAAAAGCTTTAACAATAGCTGTGCTGAAATCTGTTCCTACAAAAAGCAGTTTCATTTTTTAATTTGACTCAGGATTTCAGCTTGTCGACAAATCCACTGAGTCACATTGATGTCCGATGGTTTTTCAGATGTACTGTAGATCTGGAGAAAGTGATGAAAACGCTGGAGGACCAGGAGCTCAAGGAGAATGTTGAAGTGATGAAGAATCTGCAAAACATCATCTTGGAGCTCAAAGTATGGATGTCTTCTTACATTACAATCCAGTCCAAGAAATATAAGTCAAGTAATAATAGAGTAAATTGGTGCTTCTTTTTTAAATAGAGAGCTTTGCCTGATGTTAAATATAGAAAGAAATGGGTTAAATAAATTTGATGACAACTTTCTTTTGCTGCTGTGTTATTAAACTATTTTGCAATTCTTCAATTTTTCCACTATTAAATTTGAATATTCTTCTTGAATGTTATGGTTTACTCCTTGTTTGCTTTGTCAGAATGAGAGTGCGGGCATCGCCGCCTCCATTGATGCAGTGGCTGCAGGAGAGGATTTACCTGAAGTGTCTGGGAATGGCAATAAATGTTCACCAGAGGGATCCCCATCAGTATGTTTTCAGTTTTGTTTTCTTAACGTATCTTCCACGAGTAGCGGAGCATCACATTTCTTTTATCTTGCCCAAACTAACTTGACTGAAGACTGAACCAGATGTAATTTTAGATGTTTTCCAACTCTAATACTCTCCAAATAGGATGCCACTGCCCTAAAGGACTCCCCAGAAGCCTTCACAGCCCATCATGCATTGCGGCAAGCCCAGCTCTCCAAGGAGCTGATTGAGCTTAACAAAGTCTTAAGCCTGAAAGAAGCATTTGTTAAAAAAATGTGCCAAAATGACAGCCAGCTGGAGCCGATGCAATCTGAGCACCAGGTCAGCATTACAGAGTCACTTAACTGTCATCTCACTACAGTAGACAAGTTTAAGAGAGGTGTTATTGACTGCCAAGTCACAGTTTATTATTGCCATTTTTAAACTTTGCAGACGTTTCCACTTGAATAACAAATTCTAAATGGTTTTATTAGTAGAGGCTGTCACATACACAGATCTCAAAGTGTAGTGCAAATACGTGTAAGCCATATTTCAAAATATCATGAAACGGTAGACACATTTTGATCTTTTGGACTCTCTTCCAGAAAAATGTACAAACTCTACAGTCTGCTGTGGATTCACTGCAGAAGGAGAAAGAGGAACTCGTTTTGGCCCTTCAGTCTGCAAAGAAAGACACCAACCAGGCTAAGTAGGAAAGCTCTTTCTTTGTTTTGGTGCTTGTTGTAATATACGTGCAGGTTCTTATACTTGACCTGACTTGACTCCACCATCCTCGCCCAGGCTCAGCGAGCAACGGAGGAAGAGACTGCAGGAGCTTGAGAGCCAGCTGGTAGACATGAAGAAGAAACTTCTCGAGCAGTCCAAACTGTTGAAACTCAAAGAGTCGTCTGTTCAGAAAGTTAGCAAGCTCATGGAGGAAATACAGGTAACGGTTTATTTTCCTTTAACGGTGTGTTGAATATTTTGTGTGGCATGGGTTTTGTTTTGTTTTTTAAACTGATCTTTAAATTGAAGTACGAGACAAAACAACACAGTTGGGAATTGTGATATAAACCACAGCTGAGATGCTTAATCTAACACTGAGTCCTGTAAAAGCAGGGTGTAGGGCTGGGCTATTAGTTAAATCTTATTTCTAATTATGCTTTTTGGCTTTAAGGGATTATGAAAACAAGATGGTTGATTTTTTTTTTGATTTTTTTTTTTTTTGATTTTTTAAATTTCTTTAGATTCGTTTTCATTACAAAGCTCTTGTGATACCAATCCAAATCTCAACTGGCCTGTTATACAATACATGCTTTTATTTTAGGTTTAGAATTGCTTTATGTCATACTTACCTCTTTCTTTTCGTTTTTAAAAATTTGATCTCCTTCTTTACCGTTTTTGTGTTTATAATATGTTGGCTATTTTTAATGGGAGAAATACTTTAGAGCAGCTTTTTTTCCTTCTTCTTCTTCTTCTTAAATTACTTTTTCCTTCATAAAATCGCAAACTAACAAACAGTTTATTTGGCTTCAGCCATGATGACAAGTCTTGATGAACAAAGGCTCTCTTTCTGTCTAGTGAAAGCTAAAATTGTAACAAGATCACAAGTTGTGAACCTTTGGAAGGATCGTTAACTGCTGCCTGCAGCTGATTTGTCTGCAGATCACACACGAAAGCCTGTGATCGTATCTCCATATCAGACAATTATAGTTTTTGTTTATATTAAAAATCTCTGGCAGAGTTTTCAGATATTGTTTTTATAGTCAGAAACTAATTAAGTCAATGTGATGAGAGCCACCATGTAACTGATGAGTCATTTTTGGATCATCAAGCAGCCTCAGTAATAGATGTAATAGTTTATCTATTATCTTTGTTCAGTAACATATTTCTCTTCTGCATTATATGGCACTTTGTGAGCATGCAGTACAGAAACCTTTTGTCACATGGCGTCATCGCGTGTACTCTGAGCTTTGTTTTTCTTTAAAGCGTTTGACTACTACAGACACAAGTTTCAAATGTCGCTGTGTTCTCACAGGCTATGAAGACCCAACGTACACAGCTAATGCGGCAGATGAGAGAGGACTCTGAGAAATTCAGGCAGTGGAAGAACAAAAAGGACAGGGAGGTACTGCAGCTGAAGGAGAAGGTGAGTAGAGATAAGACTCTTATGGAGACATAAGAGGGATGACTTCAGTTGTTGCACTCTCTAGCCTTTTCTTGTCAAAAACCTGTTTATTCTGGAGGTTCTTTGACTTCTGTAATCCATTTATTTTGTTTGTTTTTTTTTGCAGGATCGTAAACGGCAGTATGAGCTGCTTAAACTGGAGAGAGATTTTCAGAAACAAGCCAACGTCCTGCGTCGTAAAACCGAAGAGGTGTGGCCATTCACTGTTGCACAGTTTGTTTGTTTTTTACCATTTGAAATTTTTGTGTTCATAGGGTTGAAGAATCACTGGAAAAGGTTTGTAGCTGTTTATGAGGTGCTCTTTTTTTTTTTTTTTGCTTAAAGGCTGCAGCTGCAAACAAGAGATTAAAAGATGCTCTACAGAAGAGAAGTGAGGTAGCAGAGAAGCGCAAAGATGCCCAGAACAAAGGCATGGAGGGAGCAGCTGCGAGAGTGAAGGTAGAAAAACATGATTCTTGAGAAATGGTCAAATATTTTGTGTTGGAGATAACTCGGACTTAAAGTTTCACAATATGAACCGTTTTCCTTTTCTGTCATCAGACATGGTTTCTCAACGAGGTGGAGGTGATGGTTAGCACGGAGGAGGCCCGGCGCCATCTCAATGATCTTCTGGAGGACAGGAAGGTTTTGGCTCAGGAGATCAACCACCTCAAACAGCAGCTGGAGGCTGGGGAGAGGCCGGCTCCCAAAATCAGGGTGAGCTGACACATCTGTACAGTTGTTACAGAAAACGAAACATGCAGCAGGGCCCTGTTTCAGTGCCAGGTTTGGCTAACAACACTGAGTTTGATAACCCTGGGATTAGCTGGGTTTAAGATCTAAGCTGGTTACTGTGGAAACGGACTCTTTGACGGGCTTTCTTTTGCAAACTTTGGTGTTTCTCTCTGACTCTGCCCTCTGGCTACACCTGAACCAGCTGTCTGACACTGTTTAATATCCTCATTCACAAAGTGGCTATCAAAGATCAGAGTGGAGCCAATTAAGCTACAGAAGTTTACATTTTTACACACGCTGAAATCTCAAGAACACGTTAGCTTGCCGTTTGTTTGCTAAAGTTTTTTTTAAGTAAGATGAGCAGTTGAATAATAAATGAGTGATAGAAGGACAGAGACAGTTGTCATTACACTGTATATTTATAATCGCCTCAGGATAAAATCTTTAGTGTCTAACTCTGTTTCTCTAGATAGAAACAGAGCTGTGTAAGTGTTTAAACATGTAACACGCTGATCAATAATCAACCATTTGTTGTGTTGTAATCGCTCACAATGATGGAAAAATGTCTGTCACAGTTGAGATCTTCCAGATGAGGCTGAATGATTCTTAAATATGTTTGTGACCTTTTAAATTCAGACTGCAGCAGGCAGCATTCAATAAATCGGCCTTTAAATGATGTTAAACAATATTTTGAAAGGTACAATGTGTGAAATTCAAAGACTGAACTCATCTGAACAGATGAGAACCACAGATTCAGACCGGATGAGGACCAGATCCAATTTAGATGTGGTTATTTTCCAGCTCATCGTGTCCATTTTGGATCCATTCACAGTGACTTATTTACATGAGTTAAATGCAAAACCAACTTACTTAACTCTTAGTTTTAATAGTAACTCTGTAAACATCTCTGCTACAGCAGAGACAGCCATCATCTATCAGTGAACTCTGATTGGCTATAATTATAAACATTCCTCTGGGGACCATTAAAGCAGAGTTTGTCTATAAATCTAATTAAGTGTTTTCTTTTTTAAATAAAATAGTTAAAGTGACATGGATGCAGAGAAATGTGGTTAAATCATTTACTTTATGTCATCTCTCCATGCAGCGTCGGACACTGATCATATCTGAACTGGAGAGCCAGGGGGCGCTGGAAACCCCTCTGACGAAACAGGTGGAGAACCTGGAGACAGAAATTGGCCTCAGGTGAGTCATGAAAACCAGCCAAACAAGACACCTCAGTCTGTCAAAACCAGACAGTATAATACCTAGCTGCCGTGACATTTCCTTTGGTTTGATAAGTTCCACTGGCTTCATTCTGTTTCGAGGCCTCTTAGATGAGCGTCTTTGCTGCTGTCATCTTGGTTACAAAAGTGACGAGGAGGGGTGGGTCTGAAAGCATTGTAGTGGCTAATGACCTGTGATTGAGAAGTCGTTAGTAACTGAGGACATAAACCTAGCAGCAAAGTGTTTACAGAGGTGAGGCCAGAAAGCTGATTTCTCATAGACTTCTATAGGACCAAAAGCCTATGTGCCTAATTGCAACTACTGCCATCTGATGGCCTTCACAAAGAATGCAGGTTTTAGGCACTTGCCCATTGGCTGAATTTTTCCAACCTGAAAGTACATCCATATTTTTTACTGTCTGTGGTCCAAACTGTTTGTGTGATTTAATGACTATTTCAAGCAGCCCTTTTTTTTCCTTTATATGTAAAAAAAAACAAAAAACGTAATTGTCTATTTCTAAGATGCTCTCTGTAATAAGTAATAGCGGTTTAAAAAAAAACCAAAACCCTGAATTTGTTCACTGATTATTTCAGGGGTTTTTTTTTTGTTTGTTTGTTTTTCGATTTTCCTTGAAGCCTCTCAAGCTTTTAGCAAAAGATGAGTTTGGAGTCCAGTTTATGCCGAACTTACACCAAACCAAGGGTTCAGAGCTGCAAAGAAACATCTGATGTTGCATTTAAGTACAGTTGTTGCAATTTTAGTAATAACTGTACTTAAATGCAACATGTGTGAGCTGTCACTTTATCATTTTAATGTTGCAATAAATTCGCAAACGTTTAATATACTTCTTTTTCTTGGTTCATGCAAATAGCGAAGGTCAGTCGTGTAATTGTTGTCAACGACCAGTAACTTGGTTCTCTCTGGTTTCTCAGCCACAGTCGGTATCTTCATTTTTCTTTTAGTCTGTTTTTCCAGAACAAACCATCACACATGTTGCAGTTGTGGCCAAAGGTTCTGTACTCAAGCTAAAAGGTCCGCTGTATTAGCAAAATCCTGCTAACGAAGCTATGTACAAGCTTGTTTTATTTGGACTAAAATGCTGTTTGCGTTTGTTTTGTGCGTATATGCTACACGTTAAAGGTTTTATAAGATCTGCAGAGTGATTTGCACCTTCACAGGAATGCCCAGATAGCGGACCTGCAGCAGAAAGTTCTCGCTGCAGACAGCGAGGGACGTTTTAAGCAACGCATAGACAACATCACCAGTATAGTTGAGACCAAGTGTGCCCTCAAGGTCCTGATGTCAGAGGTAGATAAAATGAAATGAGAATGCATGCATATATTCCATGACCATAACTGAATTGTTTAATTGTACAATAGTCAAATCACTTAATGGTGTTTGGTTTTAGAAAAGAAAATCTAATATTTTTTTCTTTTTTAAGTTGGTTTCTGCTAAAACAGCCCATGCCAAGCTGGAGAGCGAGGTGACACAGGAAAAGGCAAATGCACAAGATTTAAGGAAGATGCTGGCTGAAGAGAGAAATGTCATGTCCACCATGGACATGGAGCACCAGCAGCAGCTGGTTGAACTCGAGCAGAGGCATCAAGAGAAGGTGCTTCATAGATGGGCTCGCTTTAGACTCAAAAATATTGACCTGTCGCAGCTCCATATATTTACCTTTCTACCTTGTTTCTTCAGGTTCTTTACCTCCTTAACCAGCTTCAGAACAAACCTATCGGTGAAGATTCAGACGAAACAAACCAAACCATCAAGGAGAGTTCAAAGGAGAAGGAGCTCCTGCAGCGCCTCAATGTTCAGGTTTGTCTGGACAGATTTTACAGCCGTTTGTGGTTTAATTAACTTTAGCTTTCTTTGTTTTAATTAATTAATGCAGAGTTGTGCCCAGAGCTTATGTTGTAATATCATTATAGGAGGAAGAGCTTGAAAAGCTACGGGAATTAAGCGAGCAGAACCAGAAACTGGTGGAGCAGAATGAAGAGTACAGACGGGTAATGGTGTTTTTTGTTGTTCTTCTTCTTTTTTCCCCTCCAATGTCATTATATTTCTGTTGTCATGACTAGCCAGTTGTTCAGCCAGTTAAGTATGGCAGTCTGAGTGTTTTTTCTTATTAATTTTTTAAAGCAATCAATGGCAGCAGATGGCGGCCCCTCCCTGAGCCTGGCTCTGCCAGAGGTTTCTTTCTGTTAAAAAGGGAGTTTTTCTTTCCCACTGTTGCCAAGTGCTTGCTCAAAAGGGAAATTTCTGATTGCTCGGGTTTTCTCTCTACTATGGTTGGGTTTTTCCTTACAATATAAAGCGCATTGAGGTGACTGTTGTTTTGATGTTTTATAAATAAAATTAAGTTGAATTATTTAAGGCCCCCCTAAAGACGTTCATGCAATCCTGATTATGTCCTTATCTCTACATATTTTGCATCATACTAGTCTTTGATTGTTATTGACGAGGGAGCTAAGTGCTGCAGTGGAGACAGAGTAGACTACAGTTACTACCTGTATGCTGGAAATGTTGAAAAAAGTGTTTGCCTAGATGAAAAGAAACCCTGTCATAAAGAAAGTATTTGTGTAATTTCACTCACTGCCAGAAGGAAGAAATAAAAGTTCTGCAGTGCAGGTTTGAATAGTGAAAAGCAAAAAAAAAGCATTGCAATTCTCTTCACCTAAGTTATATGACTAACCTAAACCTGCCCGTGTCTGCAGAAACTCTCAGTGGTGCACCTGGCAAGTGAGAAGAAAATCCTTGTGCCTAAAACCAACAATGAAAACAACCCAGATGATTCGTTTGAGTACATCCCTCCAAAGGTACGTTTTTCTTGCAGATTTACTTGAAGTAGCTTCAATTTATGATTATTTGAACATAACATGGTGCTTTCTCTGTAGCCTAAATCAAGGCGCTTTACCACAGCTAAAGCGCAGCTGAATGCGACCATCAACATCGAAGAGCTGATGTCACCCAGCGAGGACGAAAACGAGGAGGAAACGGAAGAGTGGCGACCTGAGAAACAGGAGAGAGGACGCAGAGTCTCAAAGAAACCGAAACAAACCGGGGTAAGACGGGAAGAGGAGTCTGGCACTTTTTTTGAATTGAACTCCTTGATCTTATAGAAACAGACTGTCCACAGTGAAAACAAGTCATGTGCATCTTATCATCATGTCATTTCTTTGAAAATGTCACATATTTCAGACCAAAACAGAAATGAAACTGTTTGCATCAGGATAGAAGGCCTATGAACCTGGTTTCTCTTCTTTTAGTGTGCGTGTAAAGGTCGCTGCAGCAACAAGCAGTGCAGGTGCCGCAAAGGGAAGATGACATGTGGGGAGAACTGCCAATGTGATCACGAGAAGTGTCGAAATATGGATAACCAGGTGCCCGCTGAGGCAGGTTTTTCCTCATTCTTGCTCCCTGTTCTTAATTTGGGATAAATAATGGGTTGTTGGTGTAGATGTAAGATTTCCGTGCAGATTTAGAGCTGCACAAGCATAGCAGTCACTCTTAGCTTTTGGGGTAGAAATATATAAGAATCAGATTTCACACCAGTTTCATGTATGAAAAATGTGCTTAAAATGAACTTTTACTACCTGCTTTAGAAGAGAATAACAGCTCATATGCTGCAGGGCTCCAGTTTTACTCATTAATTGCATCACAAAGAGTTTAGAGATCAGCCACCGAAGTCTGGCCTGATGTACTAGAAACAACATGTATTTTTTTTAATGCAGTGAAAGAGTAAAACTGGATCCCCACAGTGTTTGGTTGTCAGTTTAATTTCAGGCCATTTCCTGCACCCTTCTGGGATGGATTTTTATAGTGTGTATTATACAATAAACATGTTGTTTCATAATGAAAATGATTGAAAACCTAAGAAGTGAAAATAAGACTCAGAACTGAAGTGAATGTTAGCCTAAGAGGTGTGTTTCTGTGTAGTCAGGTCTGGCTTTCACTGCCCAGCATATTTCTATCAGTGAGCATTGTTCTGAATTTGGGACTGTTCATTATTTCAGGATGCAAGCTCCACAGAAAGCACTTCCCGAGACTCTCTATCTCTTCAGGATTCCAGTCCAGGCAACAATACGTTCTTCAAGCCGCCGTCTTGCACTCCCACAAAAAAGGTAAGAACAAGAGTTGATTGGCATGCACAGGACTTTGTACCAAGGCTGCGTGTGAGTGAATGTAAACATATTTCTCAGTTACATTAGTTAACATTAGTTTTCTCATTCAATGGGGCAACTCAACTGTAGAAATATAGAATTGCAGCGAGAAAAAACTGCTACAGTCGTATAAATCATCAGTTCTAAGATTTTAAGTATCAAGATAAGGGGGGGAGGATCTGATCCTTGAGAGGGTCTAAATGATTTAACTACAACGAGAGATGAACACGTGGGATACTGCACCTTATTGGGGGTTTTTTTTGTTTGTTTGTTTGTTTGTTTTTTAGCAAAGTCAAAATGCCAAGTTTTTTGTGAAAAGTGCACCTGTACAGTTTCCAGAGGAATTAAGAGTGTAAGTAGCATCCAGGTGCTGATAATCAAATTGAGTTGATTATTGGATTATCAGTAGATGAGAGCTCCTCTGAAAGCAGACGTTTAGGCAGTTTGCAGCTCTGGTCATTCAGGTGTATGCTAGCACACGCAGGAGAGACGTCATCAATGATCTTGGAGAACAATTGTTGCTGCCCATCAATCTGGAAAGGGTCACAAGGTCAACCTGAAGTCCTGGAAAATATTCAAGGCAGTTGCCAGTCTTCTCAGGAGTGGACATGCCAGCAAATCCATCCCACAGTAAGACTGTGCAGTGCTCAGAGGAACTACTAAAAAACCTGAGAGCTACTTCATACTCTACCAGATGTGAGAGGCTAATAAGGTCATTCAGGAAAGAAGGTGGTTCTATAAACTGTTGAATCATGGGATGCATTTTTGCAGTTTTCCACAAACGGCTTCTGGATTTTCTTTGTCTTTGTTAAATGACTGGGTGTTGTTCATCTGAGGTTGTATTTAAGTAAGAAGACTTTTTTTTTTTTTTTTTTTTTTTTAAATATCCTGACACTTAAAATCGAGAGTAAACTTAGACTGTTTATGTCTTGCATGTTGCATAACCAGCTAACAGTGTTGTGCTCATTTACTATTTTAGGTGCTAAAAGAAATCGGAGATATGGGACACACCACCGCAGACTTGAAGGTGGCAGAGGAAGAGCAGGAGGACAACGATGATGAAGAGGACAAAACAACAGTCAGCTTCCTCAAGAAGAAGAAACGACTTCTGACGAGTTTCCAGAACAGTTTTTTCTCGGGATGCACTCCAATCAGAGAGGAGTCCTAATCTGGACACTAGCTGTCAATGTTTTTTAGATGAATGTCGTCCGTGCGTTTAAGTCTTTCTGTTTATATGTGACTAATGTGTTACTTGAAAGTAGCTATTGACACTTCAGTTTCAGTAGATGCTGATCAAAGAACTGTGAATAACACTCAATGATTCACAATGACACGATCAAACTGTACATGACTCATTTATCCCCCCAAATGATAATAAACTCACTTTTCTAACACATTAAACCGGTTGTCACTACAGGTGCATAACATCTTATGGATTAAATTTGAGTCCTTTTTACTGCGTACTATCCGCTGAATAAAGTTTTGAAGTTTATTCTTTTTCTTTTTTTAAAGCAAATTGATGTTTTTTCTTTTGTAACTGAAAGATAATTTATTTGAATCCTTCTGGTAGGATTAATGTGGAACTTCTGATTTGTTTTGTTGTTGTGTAGGTTAAATTAGTGTAAATGATAGATGAAATAAATGTTTCACCAGGAAAACAGTATTCAGTTGATGCTTTTGGAAAATGTACATCATGTCCCGGCTGAGCAGTGTGAGTACTGAATGTATTAAATTCTTCCAAATCAAATTCTGAGAATTTATGTTGGTCCCACGACCAACATATAGATGACAAGTTGTGACTTTTTAACACAGATATGCTCATTTATTTTCAGCAGATTAAATAATTGACCCTCCCTCTCCGGACAGCTGACAACAGCTAAACAACAACTGGTTATATACCAACACTTCCCCTGGGATTAACAGTTTGAGTCAATTCTCAGATCAGTTTTGAGAGTTTATTCACTAAGTGTCTAAATCCAACATTATTTGAGCTACTTCAAAGAATGTTTCACTAATAGCAGCTAACAGTGGATAACAGCAGCAAAAACAGGAGCACTTACAGACAGAAGTTCAGGATATCCTCAATAACTCACCTCTCTGAGCTCTGTTTCATTATCTTTTCAGCACTCGCTGCGGAGCTGTCAAGAAGCACTGAAAGGGGGGGGAAACAAAAGAAGACACGATAGCAACAGGTGCATGTGCAAGCACAAAAACATACATTAGAATATAAATGTTATATTTAAAAAAAAGGCTCTGACTGGTACTTTAGAGCTTTTATTGACTCATTAAAGTGCAATGCTCTCAATTTGGAGCTATTCTGAGGACACGTGTGTCCACAATCCTGCATGTTATGTCTGATTATTGAAGACAGAAAAGAAGTCTGATCATCAAAACAAGCTGGGCAGGGACTAGCAAACATTTGTCCCAGGGGTCTGTAACTTGATGATCCAGACATCATGAAAGGATCCATCTGACCTACATGTAGATACCACACTCATCTTCTTGTTGCATTTTTTCTGAGCCAAAATAATTGAATAATCTAGTCATATTTTAAGATTTGTGAAAACAGCTTTTGGCTACAATGTCATATTGAATCACGTTCAGTATGACATCACACTAATCAAAGATCTTTAGGTACTTATAGTAGTTTTTACTTTGGGCACACACAAAGTCTCGATGACAGCGTCAGTGGAGGATCTGAGTATGAGCTGGCAGATGATGAAACTGCGGTGAACAATAAGTCTGGATAACTGGATGTTCCTTGGTAAAGATTATAAAGTGGGTAAAACGAACATGCCAAAAGCAAACTGTCACAAGCTGAACGGAAAGAAGCAACAAATTGCAAAGAGAATATCCACTGATCCCAAAGCCAATTTCAGCACAAAACCAAGTTCAGCACAATTTTTCATGGAGATCACCGATTTAACAGTTAAATGTCTCATAAGGTGCTTCAAAGTTCTCCTCTTGGAACATTTTCATCCGATCTAGAAGCTCTTATGGGATGTTATTGGCCATGACAGCTGCTTCCCAGGCCAAATGAATTACAAGACAAAGCATCACTGTTAAACAGAAAAGTCTGCTTGACTTTTTTTTACCTGCCCCCAGATAAAAAGCATTCAGGCTAGTGCAAAAACACTTTACCAGAAAAGGCCACGGAGGCGGAGGACTAAATTACAGATTTACGCAAGAAAATAAATAGACGGGGATGAGCACGAAGAGGCGCATCTAGTTTAAGAGGAGAAAGATTTCATCAAGCCTCAGGGAGATGGGTTATGAAGGCTCCCTTCATGAATACAGAAGACATTTTGTCTCAATAACACAGAAGGATGAAAAGGAAATGAGAGGTCTCTCCCATTTGATTGGATTCAGACGTGAGGGTCGAGGACACCGAGGCGAGAAGTACTTTGAGAAACAAGAGGCGATGAGTTTTAAAGGCAGCGTCCTTCGTAGTGTGCAGCGGGTGTCACGTTTATGAATGGAAACTTTATCACACGTCCAAGTAAAATGCACAAGTTGAAGTGTGTCATTCAGTGTAATGGCTCCCTGCTCTCATGAAAACATAATGGTTTCAGCTCAGGAAGGTAATCCGAGCCAGAGGCCTGTGTTTTTTTCTCGTGCACAGCATGCTGGTCACCAATAGAGGGCACTAAATGTCAGAATACAACTTCTTGTAATTCAGGTTACTTCTCATGGGGTAATCATGGTTCAGGGGTGGAAGTGTGCACCTGTCTACCTGCAGAGAGCGTCTGCTGTCAGATGGGTGCACAGTCAAAAGTGTGTGGTACAGCCGTCACTCCCTTTCCTCTTCTGGCCCACAGCATTCGACCAGCACACAGCATCGTCTACATTTGGCACTATGCAGTTGGGATTTTGGAAGACTGGACAGGAGCAAAAAACTGCTCTCTGCAGTCTGTCTGAATGGAAATACCTCTGCGAGCACGGTAGCATAAATTATTATAACTATAATTAAATAAAATTATACATTATTATTTCAGAATTTTCTGATTTTTTTCATGAGATGTCAGGAGACATCACATGATCCTCTACTGTTAAAATAGATTAATTTCTGATGTTCTGTTCAACAGATCTGTGGCGGCTAAATGCATAGTGAGGGTGTGCTGAGAACGCTAGACGCCCCAGTCTGCAAGATCTTCAACTCTTTCCCCTGGCAACTCTTTACTTCAACGTCTCTTTGAAAAGCTGTCAAAGCAATTCAAAGGGACATTGAGTCTTAATGGACCACGTTAAATTGCTTAATCTGCTGCACTGAGCTGCAGCCACAAGGTGGTTGGTGCCTGGTGTGGAAGTTGCTATGAGCCATTTGATCCTTACACAACTGTTGCAAGAGCATGGTCAACATAGCCGGCAATAAGTCAGACTCGTTCTCGGTGGGTGTTGGACTTCACCAGGGACAGAATTACTAGGTGTAGCCAAGTAGTGGAAGGATTCCACTTGGGTGGTCTCAGAATCTAATCTCTGCCTTTTGCAGATGATGTTGTTCTGTTGGCTTTATCAGGTGGTGGCCTCCAACTCACGCTGGAGTGGTTCGCAGCCAAGTGTGAAGTGGTGGGAATGAAAATCAGCACCTGAAAATCTGAGGCAATGGTTCTCAGCCCACTCTGCATCGGGACAAGTTTCCATCCCGAGTGGAGGAGCTTCAATATCTCGGGTCTTGTTCACAAGTGAGGTGAGCGGGAGATCGACAGATGGATTGGTGCTGCGGCTGCAGTGATGTAGACGCTGTACCGAGGGCAGACCCAAGCTACACTGGAAAGAGGTTATATATTTCGGCTGGCCTGGGAATGTCTTGGTATTCCTCTGGACAAGCTGGAGGTGTTGGCCAGGGAGAGGGAGGTCTTGGCTTCTTTGCTTAGGCTGCTGTCCCCATGACCCAACCCCAGATAAGTAGAGGAAAACGGATGGATGGATGGACTGAGTCCATGAAGTCAACGTAGAGTTTACTGAGGTCACAAATGTCGCAACCAGAAGAGTCGCCCCCTCCTGGCCATTTACAAAAAAGGCAGGTTTGAGGCAATTCAAAGCTAATGGCTTCATTTTTTAGACCAAGAAGTGGTCACCATCTTCGTATGCAGTCTAGATATAGCATGCACCGAATCAACAAATAAATATAATAAAAATAATTAGAATACATTATTCTTTACATGTGCATTCTTTAGGTTTAAAAATCTGTTATCAAATAATCCAAGTTCATTCAAGACCTTCAACACTTTTGAAGCCACTTAAAGTATCATTAAATATTAATGACTAAATGAGCATCAGTCAGCATTTAAAAACATATAGTATAGTTAGAGCAGTACACAGTGTGCACTGGGTGTTGTGTTTTAGGAGTGTATCACTAATCTAGATCTTTGTGGCGAGATTTGATCAGATTTGGTGGGCAATGGTCAAACAGGCCATAAACGCTAATCTGATTTCATTCGAATGCTGTTTCAAACCCTGATTGGGCCACTGAAGTAGCAGATGTCGCCTTTGTCCAACTGAGCTTTGCCACCTTCCAAAGGAGCAGGAAGTACACAGATAAGAAGCATAAATAAGCTAAACTCTGGAACATAAGAGAAACTGTGAGTCATAGTAGGGAGATAAATAAGCAATAGGTTTTCAGAACCTTTTCGTGCAGTTCTCCGGCTGTTCCGGGGATTGTCACATGTTTGGCACAAGTCAACCAAAGTCCAGCAAAACTCTGAGGGTAATTAACCTAAAGCAAGATATCAAACTGTAAAACCTAGTCCAGATTTAACATAGAGAAAACAAATCAAAAGGAGACATTCGAACCCAGAGCTACGTATTTTCTTTTAAAATCTGACATATTCGTAAGAAAAACTGGCACAATTGAAAGAACATCAATAACCCCGATGGAGTCAATCATTTCTGAAGTGAGATCACTGTCCTCACCACACCAATCTCAGCTAAGATTCTGCATGTGACCTTGTACGTGAGATCATTTTATGCCCAGTAAACTGATGTCGCTATCTGCTTTAAATTGCACCTCAAATGATTATGACCAAAGTCGATTCAGAGGAACAAGAAACGACTTATCAATGTGGAAGATTAATGCTGTGCACATATTCTCCCTCTTAGAGACACTGGACTCTGCACTCAGGTGGAGCAATCTCTTGAATGTCTGAGATAAGATAGGCCAAGTGCATGAATGAAAGAGGCACAAAATGCCATTACTTAAAATAAAAGATGATTGATACACATTTGCTTTTACTTTTTTCAGGGAGTTTGCGCTGTGTTTTGCATAGTGGGAACATTAAAACAGTGGCTCCCGTGAAAGGAGGAGAAAAACAGCAGAGCACCAGCTGCTTTTCCTGCTGATCATCACTGGGCGTTAATATGGATCTGATTGGTAACCATAACAAGATTGTTTTCCCTTGTTAGATGTCATAAAAGGTATTAAGTCATTAATCAAGTAAAGATGGATGCAAAAATGCAGGGGACGTGAGTGTGACTTACAAGCCTGTCTTTGAAAAGATCCGGGACAGTGTGTAACTGAAGTAAAAACAGTGCTTTGCATTATTTAAACTCTGCATTTAGACCATATAGCGCAACATTTAACTGCTGAGGGAAAAGTATAAAAGGTCATTTTGACTTTCATTCAAGCATCACATTCGAGAAACGTTGTGACGAGGGCAACGAGACACTGGGAAAGCATTAGATATTGACAGTTAACCATGTCACACACGGCTCAAGCCTCTTAATTTCAGCAAATGTATTTTTTAGTTATTAATATTTTTGTATACATATATTTATCAAGATATAGACGTGTATGTCTGAGCTGAACGGATGAACAGCTTCTTTGTTTTTCAGAAAAATGTGGCATTTCAGGACAGCCACTACAAACAGAGGTTTCTTCCTGTTAAAAGGGAGTTTTTCCTTCCCGCTGTCGCCAAGTGCTTACTCACTGAGGATCGTCTGATTGTTGGGGTAAGATCCTTACTTTACAAATTAAAGTAATCCGAGGCACTGGTTTGGTGCTATATATATATTTCATGAAAAAAGATTTCCCCTTTCGGCCCTGCAGCCGGTCTTTATCCTTTCAAGCTCAGGTCCTCCACCGGAGGCCTGGGAGCTTGAGGGCACTGCGCTCTTCTGGGATCTGCTGAAGCCACTCGCCTAGCTCAGCAGATCCCAGGAACAACATCTGAGATGAATTAAAGTGAACCAAATTCAATTGTCTTTGTGCTGTTTTTACGTTGAATGCAGTACCACTTTTACACAATATCTCAACCTCATTCAGAGATGTGGTTGTACTGGCACGTGTTGAGCAGCTACTTTAAAGCATCGCTAAACACTGTGTTACTGTGTGCTACTTTTAGTATCAGTGCTTTGTGTCACATGTCGTGCTGTTTTTCTCCAATGCATCAAAGTGCCCTCTTCCAATCTTTAATGCACTGCTTAATCAGCCTTTTACTGTCCTGTTGTTCAGCCTGGCTCTGTTGCTACACTCCACAGTATTTTGATTCCTCTTGCTATTGCTTCATACTTCTCAGCTACATTACTGCTTATTCCACTAAGTGTGCTTAGGTGTGTGTGTTTGTATGCATGTATGAGAAAAACAGTAAATGTACATTGCACCCTATCCTATTATTGTTACTACTGCTATTGTTAAAACAATCCTTTAAGATAGAGGCTCACAAGAGCTGAGCTTTTTCAAACTCAGAGAAAGCCCAGTTCTCTGAGGGTTTCATTTTTTATTTTATTTCGCAGGCCATTTGAGGCAGTGAATACATATTTTGTGCAGGGCGACAAAAGAGATGTGCTTGACACTGGCCCTACCCTCCGTGCCACTCAGTATGGAATCAGGATGTTGGACAGAGGGGCCGGGCGCTGGGCCTGTTAAATATTGACTGCGAGTATAATAATTAACTTTGCACCAACTCCTGATCTCATAAACTGGCCGCTCTGCTTCGTTGCCATTTCTCTGCTGTCACTGCTGACATTTACGTCTTAAAAAACCAAACCATGCACTGTCAGTATCCACGAAGATGTGACTTCACCTGTGTCGGTCCCGTGTGCTGAGTTTCTACTCGTCTTGGCTGTAACCCGCTTCCTGCTGCTCCCAGCGCTGGCTCTGTGTGTCACGACACCTTGCTGCTCAAACCTTTGGCCTCCTCTGCGAAATCCACTGCGCCCCATTGAGCGAGAAGGTGAGTATGACTTATTTTTTGTTTGTTTTTTCAGTCACAATAGCAAAACAAAACCAAGCGATGACCAGGCGAGACCCAGCTTCATCCTTCCTACGTTTATACCTTCAGAACATAACTAAATGTAGTGTAAGCACTGGATTGTTGTTTGGATCAGTGATCAGAAGAGACACGTGCTGTTTTCAAATGAATGCTAATGTGTCTGCTTGAAAGCAATTTAGTGCAGTCTGATTGATTCGTTCAAAATAATTAAAACAAACCAAGTACAAGAACAGCAGCTGGTCTAAGTGTAACTGCTGGTCTTTGAATTGCTTTATTGTTCTGTTTTTCTTTTCTTTTCTTTTTTCTGTGCAGTTTTGCTACAAGGCAAAGTCTACACCGACATAACCCTGCAAGCTGAACAAGGCAGGGTGAAAAAGAAACTTACTTTTACTTACGTTTACTACAAGACCTAAAATCAACTTGATTAAAGTCAAACTGGGTAATCTGAAGTTTGAGATTTATCCTCATAATTACTTAGTAAGAACTTGATAGTTATTAGAAGACTCATTTAGGCGCAAGCAGGAAATGCTAGGATAGCAGGTACACAGGTCAGACACACCCTTTTACTCACACATTGAAAGCCCTCATGTTGACAGCTGCCATAAAATCTGTGTTATCTCTACAGGCCTTGGCCCTTTGGACATGCTGTTGGAGCAGCGTGAGCAATGATGCCGTTTACTTCAGGTTATAAAAACTGGGAGGAGGAAATTGCCAGGTCAAAGTCACTTGCAAGAGGAGACTCCTCTCTTACTAAAGCAGCTGCCTCCAAGTCCAAATGCTGAGTCCACCTCTGGGCTCTCTTTTGGTGCTTCTCTCCTCTTCAATAAACTGGACCCTGATCCAAAGACAGGTTTGTTCATCAGCCTCGTGCTGTTTATCATCGGCGACGAGCCTTCTGGTGCTTGCTGGATGTAACAGCAACTCCATGTGGAAGCTGTGTCAGTTCCAGTGGAGGTGCTGTTACTTGCAGGGATCTACCAAAGACGACAAGAAGCCAGCACGCAATTGCTTTTATTTTCCATTCTGCTTTTTTTGTGAGTGTGCGTTACTGCATCTTTGAAAGATCGATATGTAGCTAAAGAGAGATGGGGCACAAGGTGATGACCTATGAATTGACAGCCAGTGATTTCCAGCCTCTGCCTGTCAGTTCTGTAGGCCACTGCCGCGTTTGTCCTGCTGAGCGTGTACAGGTACACAACGGTGTTATCTCCCACGTGCCTTCACTAATAAATAAACTGTGACTTTTTTGTGATTTTTTTTTTTTTTTAAAGATGGCATTGCTGAAGAAAAGCATATACGGTGAATAAAGCCTTATTGTGTTGCTCAGCGAGTCTCTCATTTTGCACTGATGGTCTATTCAAATAACCACCTGTAACCTCAAACAGTGAAATTGTAAATGACGAGCTCACCCTGAAAGTGCGCCAGCATATTGCACGAATATATTTATGATCTACTTATCATTACAGGACAATGATACTAACTGCAAAGAGGAAGTAAGCTCAGTGCAAAAGTGCTGATGTGACACTGGACCAGTGCAGAACCTGATGTGTCTGCATGCCTGTAAATTAAACTGGCAACAAGTAGTGCAGATAAATTTAACCCTACTAAAAAACCTGTCATAAATCAGTGATTTCCATATTGCAAATTATATAATGAATGTCTTCATAATATATAATGTGGCAGGGAGCTATATAATGTCCTCTTAATTAAAATACAACCTCCAGGCAAATGCATTATTATAACAATCATCCTTAAACAAAGGATGTTCACTTTTTGAATGCACCGTTTTAAATATGTTGCATGTTTGTGGAACTCTTAAATGTTGTATTGGATATTTTTAATAAATAAAACACAATGAATTCTTATCAGAGAGTTTGTGTGTTCATGACATTCAGCCATCTTCAACTGCTCCTCATAATACAGTGTGAGGCAGTGCAGGAGGAGTCTTGTTTGACTTTAACTGAGGTAAAAAGGTAAGCTACCATCAGCTCTGCCTGTTTTTATCAGGGGGTTATGATGCAGTGATGATCAGAGAAATTCCTGCTTAAAAGAAATGTTGTTGTCCCTGTGCTGCACAGTGTTGCACAGATAAGACAGATGTGGGAAGATTAATGATCTTCATTGCCGTTATGCAAGCATATTGCCATAAAATTACAGTTATACTAACCTCACATGGTGCCTAACACTTCAGCAAGAGATAAATACTGACACGTATAAATTCCAACAAGCATATATTATAGTTTTTTCTTTTTAAATACTTCACTTACATCAATAAAATGAAAATGGCTACATCTGCAGTAGTAGAGTATTGGACAAACTGTGCAAAATGAATATATATATTTAAAATATATGGAAGTATTTAAACTTGTACTCCAGAAAATAAACTTCAGTGCACCCGTTTGTTTCTGTTGATAGTTGAACTGATATGTGCAGCAAGAAACTAACAGTGACATGAGCTGGAGTGCCTACTACCACAGTGTTGCAGACTATCCTGACAATCATGCACTCCCCAACAGAGCCATCCCCCAGCAGCAGGGCGCAAAAAGAAATCGACTCACGACCTACAAACTCTCCAGATTCTGAGCGAGCTTTTGTGAGACCTGCTGGAACTAGCTCAGTCCACACAGTCCCCACCCCACAACATAAGGATCCAAAGGGTCTGTGCCAAGCACCACAGCAAGGTGTGGGAGTCTTTACAATATTAGAGTCTGAATGTGGTGGTTGATCAGTGAACTCCTGCTCTTTTGGGGTGGCTTATATGAGGGGGGGTCTTGTGACACAGGCTAAAATGAATCCAGTGTGAATTTCGTGCTGTAAACTTCTGTATTACTCTCTGTTGTAGTAAAATACCTCTATATTAGTCTTTGGGAAGTCACAGCACAACGAGCCACTTTACAACATCCGCCATTTTGACTTAAGGAATGAAGCAAGCAGCGCACGTAATTTCCAATATTTTCTGACAGCAGTCACACTGAGCCAACACAATATGCTATCTCTTAAACATATGTGTAAGATTTTATTGTGGATAACGTCCAGCTATCCTTCCTGACATCAAACCAACGTTGGCGCGATTTTATTTATTTATTATTTCAACAATGTAAGTTTCCCTGTGGCAGATCAGACACATGCATGTACTGTCTTTATAGAACAAAAATAGGAACCTAGGTTTGCTGTATATTTTTAGATTTATTATTGCGTTTTTCTTCTTTTAAAAACACAGCTTCGTAGATACTGACAGTGCAACAACGTAAATAATTAATTTAGTCTTTCAGTGTTCTCAGATGACTTGCTCACTGGTGCCCTCTGCTGTGCCTCTGACTGAATTGCTCTCTATTGCAGTTTTAAAAGGGAACTTTAATTTATTACTCAAATTACCAACTGACGAGTTAAATACAATAAAATGAAAGTTTAAAAAAAGAATACACTAAAAAGAAAATCGCGAATGTTGAAAAATTGGAAAGCGGAAGTGGAGATCAGTGAGTGTGTTACTTTTAAATTAGACAAAAACAAAAACAATTTAACAGACCGACAAGGCGTTTATATAGCAGTTAGTCAACATAAATTGACATGATAGATAGTGATAATAATTATGTGTGAACACGTATGTTTTATATTCAGGGGGAAGAAAAAGTAAAGCTAAAAGAGGATGTCCCGTAAAGCGGAAGTCGAGCACTTCCCGTAGACGAGAGAACGCGCCAATACGATTTTCCGGTTTGCGGGAAGAGGGGCAGCAGCATGGCATCCGAAAGCAGCATGGCTAACGTTAACGGTCGGGAGAGCACGTCCCTGAACGGGGAGCCGGTCGTTAAGCGACCGCGGGAGGGTGTCCCGCAGGAGCACCCACTCAGGACTCCGAAGGAGCCGCAGAACAAAGTGACCGTCGTGCTCGGAGCGCAGTGGGGAGACGAAGGAAAAGGCAAAGTAGTGGACTTACTCGCCATGGATGCGGATATTGTGTGCAGGTGCCAGGTACCAAGCTACGCTGTCGATCTTTTGTCACCTTTTACCCTTAAACACACCACGTCTTACACTTTTCTTGGGCTTGTTGTGAATATAACGCGGGGCTATGGAGAGCCTCGTCACCGTTTAGCTGCAGTTAAATATTCATGACCAACGTCAACAACCTTGGCTGACCTCCCCGGATGTAGAGCTGCTGTGGCGCTAACGAGCACTACTACCTAAGTACTGTCGTTTGTAATCTAATGTGGTGCTTCGAAATCCATACAGTTTTACAGAGTTAGACAAATGACCGTGAACATGACATTATATAATGGAATGACGCACCTACGAATAAAAGTGCTATTGTTTACTTTGTTAAAGCCACACAGCGCCTACAGGAACAGGAGCTTTTAACCCTTTGTTCACACTGAACATGTTTTACCACACCACAACATTGTATCGGTCTTATGCTGTGAGCAGGTTATGGATGTTATGTTGTGTTCACAGGGAGGAAACAATGCAGGTCACACCGTGGTTGTGGATTCTGTGGAGTACGACTTCCATCTGCTGCCCAGTGGGGTGCTCAACAAGAAGGCCATCTCATTCATTGGTAAGGATGAGCCTTGAGTTTTGAAAGTCTCGCTGATGGTGAAGCGTGATGAAGATGCCATAACGCATTAATAATCACCTTTATCAGAGTGAACGTCATACGCAGACAGGCAGACAGTCTTATCAGTCCGTCTGTTTCACGCTGTTAAGGACATTACCCAGATCCTGTGTTATTAAGGCTCGTCTAGATAATAAAAAGACCTCCTAGTCAGTGCAGTTTTACAGCCACAGGAATTAAACCATGTACAGTGTGCTGTTGTGCTTCATTCCTCATTCCTCATCTCTTTATTGTATGTTTTGTTTGGATGTCATGCTTTTAATAGCTTTTGTTTCCAGTAGGCTTACTGTAAAAACAGGAAACTGGGAGAGGGGTGCACTGAGATGTCATCCAAACAAAAGCTGAGGGAAAACATGAGCAGTTTGTTTCCCACACTGGAACACTTGATGCTAAAGTGTACAAGATGAGTTATACGAGGCTTGTTAAAAGTTCAGTTTCACCTTACAGGTAACGGAGTGGTGATACACCTGCCGGGACTGTTTGAGGAGGCCGAAAAGAATCTGCGTAAAGGCAAAGGTACAGTGTCACAGCATAAAGGATCATTTCAGGGTAGATTTACCCCCCCCCCCAAAAAAAAAGATATTTGTATTATTAAAATAAAACTGGGACGTATTGTAAAATGGCATTATATAATATTTAAAAAATAAATAAATAAGAGTGAGACGAACCCTTATATATCTTTGTTTTTGGATTTATTTTGGATTTGAAACGGTGAGATGGTGTTGTGTAATATTAAAAACAACATTGTACTAATTAACTTGCTTATTTCACAACCAGCTATGTTAGTTAGTAACATTTCTGGCTATAAAAACTGCTTCCCAGAGTGATTTTTTTAAATTTTTTTGTAACATTTGCCAGTTTTCAAAATTGCAGATACACAAGGAATGCCATCATTTAGATAATAAGCTGGTATCTGTGATGGTATGAGTATCTCTCCCTATTTAATGCTGAATAAGATCAGCATTAAATGAGATTTCTCAGGAAAGGCCTTGGATGTTGAAGCAAGATGCTGCAAAAGCACATGCTGCATGTATTCCAGCAGCATGGCTTTCGTAGCAAGAGGCTGGGAGATAAAACTGGCCTTCCTAACAGATCTGAAAACATTTAGAGCTTATTGAAATTAGGAGGCTCCAAACTGGCTGACAGCGTTTCAGAAATAGTGCAGTGAACATGTGTGTTGAATGTCTTCTGACTGTATTGAAAGAGCGTTTGCACCACAACTATAAAACAAGAGTAAAACAGTTTCTCGACTAACTCCAGCTCCAGCAAATAGTCTTTTCCTTTGCATCTCTATGATGATTAAACTGGATAAAACTGAACAATGTTTGGAACTGTAAATCTGTCATGACAGTCACAAATTTGGGTTTGTGTGCTATTACGATAAATACTCAGGTGTTCAAAAGGCTCAAGGAATGTGTGAAATCCTTCAAAACAGTTTGTCACACCAGACTGAGTCATTTTCACCCTTCCTTAATATTTGGAAATGCTCTAAGGCAAATGAAGAAGAACGGCTGTCCAAAATCCGGTCAAATTGTAAACAAGCATTGTTTCATTATATAAATCATCAGATATTTATTTTACAGGGACTGCAGTCTGCCTACTGCAGAGGAAGGTGAGAAGAGGTGTGCTGCAATATGAAGATGCATAAAAGTGCAGCAACATATCTTTAGTTACACTGCAAGGAAGAACAAAAGAAATAAAAGAAAGAAAGAAATAGTGCAGTGGGTGTCCTCAGTTCACCAATACCCCTTTTCCACTAGTACCTTCTCAGCTCGACTCTGTTTCACTCATTTTCCATTACAATTGAGTACCACTTAATGTGCGGGGAGTCGTTATAGCAACGTAATCGAGAGTCTCGTGATGTCATTTATATGTGACACGAATGCTACAACAAAGGAGCACGTGGAGGCGACGGTATACCTGCTGCTCAGTCTGTGGTTTTTTGTCACGCTCTGTGATCACAGTGTTCTTCTGTGTAACCATTTCACTTGTTGTCAGGTTTCAAAAATGACAGTTTTGATTTTCATTAAGGAGACACTCTGATGACTCTGATGCCACTTACTAGCCAGTTGGTGGCGTGCAGCCTGATGTCACAATTTCGGATTGTCTCAGATTGCTTGGAAACTCTGGCCAAGCAGGTACTAAAAAAGTACCTGGCACCTAATGGAAAACCCTGAAAACAGATCGGACCCGAGTAGGTTCGAGTGGAAAAGGCCTATAAAGTTTACTGTGTGTTAAACGAAGATGTGAGACAGTAAAGTGGTAACCATGCTCTTGTCTCACCTCTCACTCTCAACATTTAACATCTCACTAGTTCAGTGGTTTTATGCTTTTCATGAAGCAAATGTTTATTAGTCTGTGTGTGTGTGTGTGCGCACGCATCAATAATAATGCAGAAGAAGAGAAAAAAGATGCTTCCTGCAGTAAAATCATTGCACCACGTGAATCGTTGTTTCCTGTGCAGGATTACAAGGATGGGAGGAAAGATTAAAGATTTCAGATCGCGCCCACATCGGTGAGTAAGAGTTTCTCCTCAAAGTTTTGAGTAACACACGTGTTCTTATTGACAGTCCCGTTTGTCCTCCTGTAGTGTTCAACTTCCATCAAGCTGTTGATGGAATCCAGGAGCAGCAGAGGCAGCAGCAAGAAGGGAAAAAGTAAATCAAATATTTTATGACTGTTAATAATAGCATGCAGTATAACAGCATTAAAGACTGGGGATGACTTTGTGTTTAGTGTGCACTTCCTAATAGACTTTGTTGTGTTTATTCGTGCTCCAGTTTAGGGACCACTAAGAAGGGCATCGGTCCTGCCTACTCCTCGAAAGCTGCCCGGAACGGTCTGCGAGTCTGTGACCTCGTCTCAGATTTCAAAGTTTTTGAGGAGAAGTAAGCGCTTTGTTTTTTTCTCTACCTCATGTTGCACAGTCTTATCACCTCACCATAACGTGATAACGTGGCCGCCGACAGGAACGCTGTTTAAGTGATTTTGAATCATAGATTGGTCAGATGGCAAGTTTAGGCATACATTTTAAGGATTTTTAAAAAATGGAACATCTCACAGACAAAACATGAGGTGTTATAACACATTAGTCCAGTTATTGTCAGTTTATGCAATCTCCTACCAGCAGGTGGCAGCACCCATCTATGGAAAACAGCTGAAAAAGCTTTTATGGAAACCTTATGTAACGTAGTCGTTCTTTCCTGTGTGTCAGGTTAAAACTCTAATCAGTGGAAGCACAGCTGCATAAAGACAGGCTCCACATAAACATGCATTAACGTGTCTAACTAATAATCTGTCCTGCTCGTCATGGTTTGCAGGTTTCGCATGCTGGCGGAACATTTTCGCACCATGTACCCAAACCTTAATGTCGACATCGACAGCGAACTGCAACAGTTGAAGGTGAGATCTGCTTATCACATAGAGGTATTTCATGGTATTATATGGCTCAGGTGTTGGTGTTGGGCCTACATCACAAGAGGAAAAATCACAGGTGTAAAGGTTAATGATGGCTGAATTTCATTTAGCTGCCTGTGTTACTGGGAGTTCTTATATTCATTGTATTCATAGCAGGAAAAACACAGGTGATGTTAACAGGGGTAAGGCTAAGATAGTGGACCTATAGCTGTAGTCTGACTATCTTAGCATGTACCGTGCCTGAGTCCCGTCCAGTTTGTTTGATTAGTGTGATAGCTGCACAACATCTTTGTGCATGGCTGTGAGCAGAGTAGCCCCACTCCTCTGCTGTTTAAACCTTTTGTTGTGAGGGTCAATTTATTCAAAGAAAATCAGCTTACAGAGACCGTCTGACCCGACCTCTGTAAACTTTCATCTATCCACAGTTCAGTTTTTTGTTGTCATGCTGTGGCCAGTTTCGATCAGGGAGGGGATGTCAGGGTTTCAGCCATGTTTGCTGGACTTTCATGTATCTGAGAAAAATGATTTCTAATGACAGCACTATAAACGGATTATTTACTTAGTAGTGTAGGTAAGTCTTATAGATTTTCATCAAGTGATATTTTTGTGTGTGTTCTCAGGAATACACAGAGAGACTGCGTCCTCTGGTAACTGACGGGGTGTACTTCATGCACAGAGCTCTTACTGGACCCAGTAAGAAAATCCTGGTGGAGGGAGCCAACGCTGCTCTCCTGGATATTGACTTTGGTGAGCATCTACAGGTTTTTAAATATTTGAGTTGAGATGATGGACGTGTTGTGTTTTGTTTGTTTTGTTGCTTCCTCACATTAACAGGTGTTTTTCTGTTCAGGCACGTATCCTTTCGTGACATCTTCTAACTGCACCGTTGGAGGCGTATGCACTGGACTCGGGGTGCCTCCGTCCTATGTTGGCCGAGTGTACGGCGTTGTCAAAGCTTACACCACCCGTGTGGGTGTTGGTGCGTTTCCAACAGAACAGGATAACGTGAGTAAAAAGACACAAATTGTTTTTTTTGTGCTTTAAAAAAAATCCTAGTTACTTCCTGCAGTTTCTACTGTGTGTCCAATATGGACTGTAACATCATCAGTTGCTCAGCCTCTGTGGTCAGCTGCCAACCTGATGTTACAGACGCATGATTGTGGCCAAACTTACGTCAATTCGGATCCCCCAGATTACAGCAAATCCCCGGTACTGTAGAGAGCATGACAGTGGAGTGTGCATGCAGGTGTTACTAGAGATGAATATATGCTTATCTGACTTTCTGTACAAAATAAAGTTATTAGAGCAAGCAGTATTGGTGTGATTGCCTCTTGAAATCAAGGAATATGCTTCCCATTTATTTATTGTTTTTTTCCCCTCTTTAAACTGACTTTGTGTGTCTCTTTCTTGCTCCGCAGGAGACCGGGAATCTGTTACAGAGTAGAGGCAGAGAGTTCGGTGTGACCACGGGCAGAAGGCGGCGTTGTGGTTGGCTGGACCTGATTTTGGTCAGATATGCCCACATGGTCAATGGCTTCTCTGCGTAAGGAACATTCAAACGATTTCAGAATATTTCCCTCGCTGGCTGATGTAATTACTGGCATCGTTGCTATGTTTAGAAGCAAGTTTCACCATGTGCTCTTTGTGTTGTGATCAAAGCTGAACACAAATTCTTTCTGCAGAATTGCTCTGACGAAGCTGGACATTTTGGACACGCTGCCTGAGATTAAAGTGGCCGTGGCATATAAGGTTAATGGACAACCTCTGCCAAGTTTTCCAGGTAGGATGTTCCCAGGTTTTCTAGATCTGTAGAAAAATGGTATAAATGCAACGGTTCGAAAGAACAGTTTGAGCCCAGTTTAGAGCTTAAAGTCAGGATTTAGTGTTTCTGTGACTCAGTAACTTCTGAAACAAGTGTCACAATAATGTGAAAAGATGTGAGGATGTACACATTCTTCAGAATAGTGCTATCCTTATACATTTGAGTCTAACAGTTGATCGCGTGACATTTTGAAGTCTTTGATTGTTTATGGCTGGTCAGTTATCCAGACCCCTCCACCCAGACAATCACAAACACAACTGTTCTCCATAAAAGGAAGTTGAGATTGATTCCTGACTTCACACAGGATTTGAACAATGCTCTCTGAGGTGGCTGCTCTCTGCTTACATCCATCGTGCCTGTATCTCACATCTCGCTTGTTATTCACCTGATCTGCTGCTGTGGCCCTTAGCAGGCTACATTTGCACATTTCCTACTCAGACCACTTAAACAACAATATGCTGAAAAGTTATTATAGATTTTTCTTTTCTTCTTCTTCTTTTTGTTAGAGATGCCTAGAAACATGTTGCCTACTCCAGCTTTATTGACAGAAATATAATTACTGAAAAGAATCTGGTTTCATGGGGGGGGGGTGTCTTTATTTCACATGGGTCAGCTTTTTTTTTCTCCCAGCAGGAAGTGCAACATCCTGAGTTTGTCAAAATCTGTTCAGACGCAGCTTTATCGTCTTCATCTCTCTGTTTGTACTGCCAAATAGAAGAAGTTGAATCATTAAGTTAATGAATCAGAAGGGTCTCCTCTGTTTAAAATGGCACCAGAGCTGCACAAAAACAGCACGTTATCATTTCTTTTTGCTCAGTGGGTTTTTGTGGGCCGGTGCGCTGGATTTCCCAGGACCGATTTTTCTCTGAACGATGCTTCTTTTGCAGCAAACATGGACGTTTTGACACAAGTGAAAGTGGAATACGAAACGTTGCCCGGCTGGTGCTGCAGCACGGAGACGGCTCGGAGTTTCGAGGAGCTTCCGGTGCAGGCTCAAAATTATATTCGGTTCATCGAGGACTTCCTGCAAGTGCCAGGTTTGTAAAGAGATACTTTAGTTTAATGGGGATGGAAACTGCAGCCAACGTCTTTGTTCGCTTTGCCAAAACCTGCCAATCGAATTTTGGTCCCTGCGTCTTCTCATTTCAGTGAAGTGGGTCGGAGTCGGCAAGTCCAGGGAGAGCATCATCAAACTGTTTTGATCTCTCCGTCTTCTGCTTCCCCCGCCTCCCCCCTGCAGTCCTCGACACCAGCTCAGATGATACCTTGAGGTTTTCATAGGTTTACCAGAAGAGTTTAAAATGCACACTCTACCCGGTAGGAATACTTTACCAGCAAAGGTACCTGTGAAGCCTTTTAGTTGCTGCTTGTCCAACACATCCACGGTAATTCTTCAGATATAATTTATGCATTCCACCGATTCTACGTATTAATGAGGGTCTTGATTTTTAAAAAGCTTGTACAAAAAAGTCAATTATTCTTGAAGCCACTCCTCAGTATATTTTTAACATTGGAGGCTAATTTAGCTCATTTGACATCTGTTCACCATGCAGTTATTTTTTTACCTGTAGAGCCACTGATGAACAGGTGTGGAAGCCGTTTGTATTTAAAAGGTTATTTTCCGACTTTGTTATTAGAGGGTGAGCCATGTTGTGGTTGTGAACTTTTCTATTGAGCAATTTTAGATCACTTTACAAGACCAGACATGAATCAGTCTCATTAAGTTTGTAACATGCGCTCTATGGGGATTGTTGGAATGGACGTATTGCTTTGAAACAATTGTTAATAAAAGAAGAAAAAAAAGCATAAATTGACTCTAAGCAACTTTAGTTGAAGACATTTTCACATCCACACACAGATTTGCTACGTTAGTTGATCATTTTATGTATTTGGTCCATCTTGTATGATGCTTACTCAACTTGCTATTAAATAAAAGTCAACAAAAGGAAACCCTGATATTTAGAGAGTCTTCTTCTTTCCTAATGCAGTGAATTGTTTTCTGGAAGCATGTTTTATTCCAAAAAACCTGCTCTGTACAGATCTCAGTATTCCTGATGGTTTTAGCAGACTGAGAGACGAAAGGAGGCTCAGTCTTTCAGCAGCTTCATGCATTTTTCAGTCGGCTGTCACCCTGAAATATTTTTTCTCTCAATCTTTCTTGGTTTGCACCCTCTTTAAGTTGACTTCCTCTAGAGTTTAAAAGCTTTTCAGAACGTGGAGGTATTAGATTAGAGTGTAAAGTGGATTCTTTTGCCAATCGATAAGAGGTGTAACTGTACTGGGGCTTCCCAGATATTCAGACTTTCTAATGGGTTAAAGGCCCTGAACAGGCACACAGGTGTTCTCTGCTGCTCATTGGACATCTCAGGATGATGATGGGGTGTTTGTTGGTGGGAAATTAAATGATTAAAGTGTGTAAACTTAATATCTTGTATCAAAACTAGTAAGACGGATGGGGAGATGCAACAACCCACAATTGATTTTGCCATTAAGAGCAGCTTAACTTTAAATACTGAACCACCAGGTTTTTGATGTTTGTGTTTATTTATTTTTTTCAAGTCTTGTTGTTGTAACTTTAAACTTTACAATTACAAAATATTTCCTTTTTTTCTTTTTTGGTTGGGTTTACTGCTGAACCATCGGGCCGTGCCCCGCCCAACCCTAAAGGTGCCTCCACACAAGAAGTGATTTGCTCGTTGAAAACACTGGACATTGAAGGCTCTGGTTGCCTACATAATCCTCTAACCAATGAACTACCAGGTCATATGTCAGTGGGATTCTGTTCTCTCATTGGTCGTCATTTCAGTGACGACCAACAGTAATCTCAACTATTTTTTTGTTTTCTTTTTAAATAGCTAAATGTCATTTCCTTTCTATGGCCTCTGGTCACCATGGTACTGTGTGGATGCAGCTATAAGAGGAAACCCACCATATAATGTTACCTACCAGTCCAGTGCCAGGGTGTGGCGTTAGACTCAGTCTGCATGTCAGCTGCATTGCATAGCATTGCCTATATCTCCATATGGCACCACAAAATTATCTGGTTCAAAGTTGGACACACTGCTCACACTGTGGTCCATGCCTTTGGGAGGGGCAAAAATAAATTCACTAAATCACCCCAATTTTTCCTACCGAACACCACAAAATAGTTTTGAATTCAGTGTAGGCTTGTGCTCTTATTGGCTCAACAATTAATTATAAATTTATGCAGTTAATTATGAATTTGTTGGAGTGATTGTTTCAGATTTCACTGCTTTGTTTTCTATTATACTTAAACCCATAACAATATGTTAAATACTTAACTTCACAAGCTGGTAACGGATGAATTCCTGAACCACAGTTTACAATCGGTACATAAAAGTACACGACGACATGATTTCTTGAAACTGCTATAAAAAATGAAAAACATCAGTCTGTTGCTGATGTTTGTCCTATTTCTGCGCGTTGGAAGTGCATCTTCCCTTAAATTACTAAAATTGCAAACGTCTGCTAATCAGTCAATTTCCAGTCTAAGAAGTCCCTGCATCATCAAAAATGCCAGAAAGTGAGCTTGCAGTAGATGCAAGGAGGCTTAATTGAAAATAAAGTGCTCATAATAGCAGCGTAGTCCTCCTCCTTTCTGCCCCCTTCCCCTCCCTCTCTTTTGTTTACCACCACCTTCCTTTTACATGTAATTGGGAGCACATTTTACATCAGGTCAGTCAGTTTGAGCGTTTGTTGCCTCCAATGTTTGTGCCTGGTTCCTGCTTCCACTTCTCCCGCTGGATGGACCTTTAATGAATTCACCTTCAGATTACCAGATCACACATATAACTGAAAGGACACTTATAAGCACTGGTCAGCGAGAAGTAAGTAACTTATTACTTATTATTATTGACTTTAACTATGAGAAATAACATGAATTGTTATGAATTTTTGATTCCTGCGTAACTTCTCAGAGGAGTATATTTTGGGAGTGCTTTTTCCGTCACTCCCTAAAGTAAAAAAAAAAGCTTTTCCAGGTATGATTTATGCAGGAGGTACATTTTAGGGGAGCAACTCCTGATTTTCGCAGAACTCTGTTTACCACTGAATTCTGCATCTGCATTTCTTTCCCCTTTCCTGTAAACCCACTTCTTACTCCGTGCTGTCATGATTTATGCAGTTGGAGTAATAAGACACCTGTTTCACTGCAGTTGGACTGTGTTCAGATTTTGAAAGAACGAGACAGCAACTCTCACGCAGATTGAATTGAGGAGCTAAACGCATTTAACAGTTTATTTGGCGAGTGCGCGTAATAAATCCAGTGCTGTTGCTCAGCACGTACAGATCGAGTACAAAGTATCTGCAGGAAAAGATGGAGACAGACTTGTCAAGCTTATCTCAGTTAGCATAAACTCCTTAGACAAATGCATCTGAATACATTACAACATAATGCACTTGTCTAAGGAATTGCTATCATGCTGTAATATATACTCACATCCTTTTGTCACTTAAACTGATAACCCAGCTGGACTAAGGTGTTACTTAGTGTGCTTTTAGTAATCACTGATTAACATTGATTCATATATTACACCGAACTTTATTATCAGTAACATGTACATCGTACAAAACTAGTAAAAAGGTGGTGCGCAGTGTAAAATGTAAATGAATCCAGGAACTTTTCTTTTAAAAATTTCACATTAAAGATACTCTAAAATGTTGCCTTGCAATTTATTTTGTTTAATATTTTCTGAATAGTGTTTGTTTAAGTTACAGTTCATCCTCTGGGTTGGTTTGCTCGTTAGACATAGGTATTATTATAGATGTAATAACATGTAATAACAATTTTTTACCAAATAAACAAAAACTAATGATACATTCTTTTACATTTTTATTTTATTTCAGTTTTCCAAGTATTTGAAAATCATTAGAATTTAAAAGTTTTCAAAAGTCTGGTTTTTATTGTTATATCTGTGAGCTAAGATATTTTTTTTTACATCTAGTTGTAGTTTTTAGTTTAGTTTTAGGCAACTGTAATATCATTGGAATTAGGTTTTTCTGCATCTACTGCATAATTGCGTGCATTTGCATACATGGCAGGAGTAACCTGCACATCTGTGAAGGCACCAGATTCTCTGTGTGTTTGGCAAAAATCTAAAGCCATTCCCATTAAGTTGCGGTAAAGTGACAGACCTGAATGAACCGATTATTCTTTGACGTTTAAAAGTTTCACATTTTCACACGTAGTGCTATAATGACCTTATAAATTCAGATTAACATGCCACCGTGTTGATACTCATAACTCTGATTGGGGTTTTTGGTTCTAACACCAAGAAATCCTGGATGTGTCAAATGTTTTTCGCAGTGCATCCCTCAGTTGTTTGCTGTGAATCACACAGTGTAAATAAGCGAGTAAATAAAGCAATTTAAATAAGACAAACACCAGTCACAGAGTTCTTTGAAGAAGTATTGATAAAATCAGCCCACACCAAAAGGAGAAATGGACAGGCATTTCACTCAGCTGTTCTTTTATTGATTTAAACAAACTAACTAAAAGCAGGTTCGCTAAAGAATAGTTGGCATGAAACAGCAGTACACACAATCACCACTGACCACCACGGCAGTTGGCTTAGGTGGTCAGTCCCAATCTTCTCAATCCCAAAATGTTTTTTCGCCACCACCACCCCACCCTCAGCTCTTCAAATCTCTTTCCCTAATTCAGCTTTAGCGCACAGCAGCACAGTGATCTGTTGTCTGGTTGGATCTTCAGCATCGTTCAACTGTCCTGAAGTTTGGCTTTTTGCACCTGTAGCTGTCGGGGACTTCAGCAGACTATCAGCATGGTTACCGTGGTGAATTGGCAATTTTTGCCAGGGCAGTATCTCAACCTGTGTAGGATCAGCTGAATTACTATTTCAAAGGAACCCTCAGCCTAACCCTGGAAAATGGAGGTGGAAAGATCGCAGTGAATCTGTCCCTAAATTTCTTATGATAACGTACTTTAGACTTCTGGTTAAAATGAATTAGAAGTGTAGGATTATAGATGTGTTGGATTAATTGTTGAGTGGTAATCTTAACTGCCCAACCGGTGAAAACAATCTTCATGTCCTCCTGTGTGAAAAACAGCAAAACCGTTCATCAGATTTAGTGTTAGATGATTAAATAAGGTTCTGGTCACTTTGACACTTTTATCCAGATGAGAGCGATCGTTTCCAGGATGGCAGTGCCTCCAAGCGTTAGGTAAGAGTGGTCACTGAGTTATTTACAGAGCATGAAATGGTCTGTTAACAAATCTCAACCCACTTTAACACTTATGGGACATTTTTAAAAAATAATTAACATCCAGTTAAACAGTTCTCCCCACCGACTTCATTAAGACGCCAATAAAAGGAATATCTTTTGAATGAACGGTGATAAATTTCTCCAGCACAATTTCAAATAATCCTTCTCAAAACACACTGAAGCTGTTCTGATAGCTCAGCGCTTCATTAAGACACTTTATGCTGTCATGTAATTTTCTGGACATTTTCCACATTTCGAAGCGGTGTCAACATCAAAACTATTAGTTGAAATATAGTTTTTTAAAAATACATAAAACTGCTTAGACTGCATATAAAGATCACGTTAAAACAAAAATGTTTAAGGTATTTGATTCTTCAAATACCTGTTCACTCTTACAACAGATTGGTACTTCACGTGGTTTCCCACACACCCTGAGCACAAGTTGGCTGCTTTTCCTGCAATCTGTGGCCCAACCCATCCCTAACCATGTCATTTGGGATTGCCAGCTCTCCAGCACTCTGCTTCTTGGTAAAATAGCTCTTCCAGAAACTCAAGTTGTGCACTGTTGAAGAATAATGTTCCCACAAAGCAATTTTTTTCTACAAACTTTGTGGGATGTTACATTCAGGAAATTGCTTTCAATGGCCTTGAGTTCTGAATAAATCAAGTGTCTTTAGCAAAGCGTCATGGGAGCCCATTTTGATCTTAAGTGGGCCTGAACATTGAAACTTTCTTTTCTTTCAGTGTAATCAAGTTTAACTACGCATTTAATCCTTCAGATATCTTAATGTAAGACAAATAAGTGCAATGGTATGTCTCAGTTTTTCCACATAAAGAAATTCTGCTTGACTCAATGAAAGAAATCTGTCATCATGACTCTCTGAGCTTAAATTGTAAGCAATACATCTGTAGTTCTGGTTGGTATAGTGTGGTAATGCCCCGGGGAGTGGTCTTTATCAGTATCAGTAGCAATGGCTGTAAAACCTGTAAAAATACAGTAAAACGTCCAAAATAAATGCCCTCCTTAATGTTTTCCTAAGAATGGACCAGTGGCCCAGACTGGAGTCTTTGCCAGGTCGATTCTGATGAACGCACAAGACTTAATTGACATTAAGTGACATGTTGAAGTGAGCAAAAATGTGCTTGTTTAGCATGCAGTTAATACACACGTGGATCCTACAAAAGACTCCAGCTAATGGAAAACCGTTCCAGGGTAAGGCACTGTGAAGATTTATTTATTGTTTTTGTGTTTCCATGGGTGCTTTTTGTGTCTTGATATCTTCAGTATTGTTCTGTAAAAAATTACAAAAACATAAAGGAAATACACTCGAATGAGTAGATCTCTCCAAGCCTTTGATGAGTACTCTCTAAATCTGGGAAGATGGCAAAGTGAAAAGCTGAAACAGAGGCAAACTAAACTTTCTACAGATGTATTCAAATTTAAACTGAACTTATTATGCTTTGCTGGAACTTTCTGTCATTAATAATAATAATATTTCAGAGACAGAAGCTCATAATGAACATGCTCAGTTTTTCAAACTAGAAGGTGCAAGTAAGCGCTCCAACATTTTTTTTCCCATCTCCATGCATATGATGTCAGTGAGAATGGTTATCATCCCTAATATAGTCATCTTAGCCACACCTATCTGCCACTTAAGCCTTCTGTTTGCGAGGGGCAGCCAATCAGAAGAAAGTTAGCCACTGTCCAAACTGGCAAGCTGAGGAGCTACACCAAGGCCCGGTATTAGTAAATCATCCAAAGCTACTCTTTCAGATACCAAGAATAAAAGTATAGAGCTGGAAATGAGTGTAATAAATCACCTATAACACCCATCTTCCTGATTTGGGGCGATGTATAATATAACTCCAGGACTCGTAAATCTGCAACAGCAATGTGTTGAGCTGAATGTTACTCTGGATGTCTGAAAGTTCACTTAGTTTTCTTAGAAAGAAACCGTATCCCCAACCCTGCAAACACACACACAGAGGGAACAGCAGCAGTTCTTGCTTGTGAGGAAGACAGGTTATTGAGGGTTGGGTGAAGGGTGGCTGAGCTGGCTTCCCGCTGCAGAGTTTGCAGAGTAACACCAATCAGATGGCAATAAATCTTAAACATTGATCCCACAGAGATACAGAGGTAGCTTTGCAAAACGTGGGATTTCAGCAGAGGTTCTTCTGTAACGTGCTCATGCACAGGAGAAACGTTAAAATGACAAAATAAAGCAAACGATCCAAACTGCATCATGTGCATGATGTCTGAAATCTTTAAAAAAGACACTGAACAAGCTGAGTCTAGCTTCACCACCATCTCCGCCTTCTCTCTCTCTCTGTCTCACTTCAGTTCACTCCCTCACTATCTATATAAAGTCAGTTTGACTGAGTATCTTCTGCTGCGTGTGCACTCAGCACCAGCCATCATTCTCACACACACTCACTCTCACACACACAAACTCCCAGTATGCAGCTGCTCGAACTCCTGAAACGCTTTGCATGAGGTGGCCGTTTCTCTGGAATCTTATGATCCTACATATTGAGGTAAGCACACAGGGGCCGGTCAGTACCATGAATCTTATGGACCCAGAGGGACTCTAAGTGGTAATAAAATGGTATCACTGTGGATGGATAAAGCTTAGCTGCTGCAGAAGCACTGCTGGGACTTAATGCACAGGATAGAACAACTTCCTTCTGTCAGCTGGTCCATAATCAGTCTGTGCTGTAGTCTTATATATGTTTACGTTGAATAACTGCTTTGCTGTGATCAGTGTTTAGATGTTCTTTGGAGTAGTGTAGATAAGTATGTTCTTTAAAGAACTACAGTTACACGGTTACTCACATGCACCTTTGGATATTTGTTCTATTTTGCTGACTGTTTTACAAATCTATGAGATTGTATATACAAACCAAATATTTAAGGTAATTTTATGCTGTTGAAGGATGTGCTTCATAAATACTCCTGATTGGAATGCATTTAATTCAGTAAATGGACTGCCCCCTTGTGTAGTCCTAGCAGCTGTAAAAGTCTTCGGAGCCCAAGTGCTTTTTGCAGTCATAGTGTGACAATTTATTGCTCTAATTTTGGATCCAATCCAGCGGACCTGCTGACTACAGCACCACAGTCAATGAACTTCAGAGGATGAGAGCTTCTTTTGTTTTCCTTTTCTGGCTTACAGACCAGTAATGCAAAATGAATAGCAAGTGGCAGACTTATCAAATCCCAGTGAAAATACTACCTTCTTAAATAATTTCCTAAACTTCCCAGAAAGTGTCTGACATATCTGTTGGTTTTTTAGTTCCACCGCTGTTCCACACCAGCACTGTATCTTTTGATCAACATCACCTAAAGGGAATAAACCAAATCATAATTCTCTAACTTTCCATCCAGTGCTGGAAACCCCCCTTTTTGGGGGGTCATCACTAACTAAAGGCTTCTGTTATACATATTTGTACAGATGATGTATGAAACAACAACAACTGCACTGCCACACCTCAGGGCTTTGTTTCTTTGTC
This sequence comes from Pundamilia nyererei, assembly GCF_000239375.1. Classification (NCBI taxonomy): domain Eukaryota; kingdom Metazoa; phylum Chordata; class Actinopteri; order Cichliformes; family Cichlidae; genus Pundamilia; species Pundamilia nyererei. The sequence goes on along the minus strand of NW_005187650.1, from coordinate 511,753 downwards.
ATTGATCCTTGGCGCTGACAGCTATTTTTTTTTAAAGGAAGTGAGCCCTTTGCTCCTCTTTACTCATTTGAAACTAACTGCTGAATTACACATAAAAATCTGTCTGTGGTCCCGTGTAGTGTCCCCTCCTTCAGAGTGTGAGGGGGACGGGCTCCCCAGTGGTTACGGCTCTAGGGACTCCATCCTCAGAGCCAGCACAGAGAGGGACTGGAAAAGACGAAAACGGGGGCAACTAGGGCGGCTTAACAGGTGAGCACCACTGTTATGATCGCATCTGTTTTAGCTATTCATGACATGGATCGCTTATCTTTTATAGATACTCATGCAACATCTGTTCAGTTAAAGGCAGGTCACAGAGCAGGCTTTATGTGCTGGATGTTGCAGTCAATGTGTGTCAGCAGAGTGGTGATGACTGAGTCCATTTAATGCCTGCTGTGGACCTAATAGTCTGGCTGCTGCAGGCGTGTGGGCAGCCTGGGCTGCTGTCAGGCTCCGTAGTCAGTGTGTAACCAGTCTACTTGTGTGGTTGCTGATATTTCAGCTGCAGCAACTCCAGCGCTGAGGCTGGCAGAGAGAAGCAGCAGCCAACGTTTGGACTGAGTGGAGGTGCAGCCATGCGCTGCTCCACCCTGCTCGCCATCTTGACGGGGGTTCTTCTTTACTTGGTGCTGGGAGCTGTGGTGTTCCGTGCCCTGGAGGCTCCGCAGGAGGAGGGCGTGCACATGAAGCTGCAGGACACACGCCGGGACTTCCTGCTGAACTTCTCCTGTGTCGACTCAGACAAGCTGGAGGTTCTTATAGAGGTACAGAGAGGAGCCATTCACTATCTGGCTTTTATTTCGAAAATGTAAAAATTGTTTCTGTTTCTCTTTTACAATCTCCATCAGGTACAGCGTCATATTGATTGCTATGATACAATACTAAACAATAAGACACGAAACGATACGATACGATACGATACGATACGATACGATACTACATGACACGATATTACCTGATATGATACTGCAAGTAATGACATGGATGTCACGACATGATAGGATACTACCAATCAATGAGAATATATTGCAATAAAAAAATGCATAGAAAGTATTGGCTTAGATAAAGTGCGAACTTATTGAACATTCAGTTCTCAGACTTTAAGGGAAATGGGCATGAAAATATCAGAAAGACTAAAAGCTGTGATCCCTTTAAATATGCCGTTTGTGTCATTTTGTGGGTAATCCTGACAAATTCTGTGTGTTGCTGCTTTAGTGTTATAGCGACTTCTCTTGTTGCTTCTAACTAAATCGAACAGCATACAGCAAACTTTGAGTTACTGAAACTACACATTTTGCATTCAAAAAGTGACTCTAGCTTTGCCCAGCTGCTGCTTTCTGTTAATCATATATTAACAAACTCCAAACAAGTGTCACGATGACCTCTGATGCCGACTGCCTCTCTAGCTAAAAATACACTTTTGCTGAGTGTGTGACACATACCTGCTTCATGTTTTATACGCACTGGCTGAGTTTGTGGATCCTTAGGATGATCGTTCAGATGTGTAACGTGTTCAGTGGAGCTTTGCTGGTGACACAGTGCAGCGGCACAGCACGACGACTATGAGCCAGATAACAGGTGTGGTCAGAGCAGCTATGCAAGGTTCCTTTCATGAGTGTAACTGCGTGACAGCTGATCCACAGATGGGTCGAGCGTTGGCAACCTAGCTGTGATCCTGAGACGCTTGTCCTCACTCTAGAATGAACATTGTAAATTACTGTTTACGCTTGCAAAGCGATCTACGCATGAACTCGGCGACATTTGGGAAAAGGTTAAAGGGATCAAAGGACACTGAAGCACGCAAGCAGGTCTTGTTGTATTTTGTGTTTATTTAGAGGAAGCACATGAGCGATTAGGTGTCTTTTTTTTAATATCCAAATGAATAGGTGAGCACAGTAAGAAGTCCAAGCTGAAACACTTTCTTGTTTCTCTACTTGTAAAAAGAGCATTTGACAATTTGCTTGATTAAAATCATGTAGATACTAATATATTGTGCTTTTAAAAAATGCACTCATAATATGCAGCCAGTGACGTGATGATAGCTCCTGTTTGGTTCCATCAGAAAAAGAAAGAAAGGATTGGGATGGTTTGGGTGAACTTTGCACCTCAGTGCACTTATAGAAGTGGGGACACAATGCACTTAATGTCGGCTTACACGAAAACTGCTATTGAGCCACTGTGGATCATGTGTCACCGAACTGATGTTACATTCAGATGTTTCATCTTCTAGTTGCAGTTTCCTCCTCAAGCATCTGTCACATAGCACACCATACTTTATCAAAGATCATGCTATATTTTCTACCAGCAGATATTGATGTGGTTGATCATGTGACATTTATTTTATTGAAGAATTTATTAAACAAAAGTATCATTGCCTTGATGTAGGCATGTTGTGTAATTGTCTAATGTTATTTTTGGACACTGAAAGAATTTTCCGGAGGTCTTCAATTCAGGCAAAATTTGTGCAGCTACTTTCTGATTCGTCACTGTAAATGTTTATCTGAAAACCTTAGGGAGCTCTTCAGATCTTGGCAAGATGACACCACCGTACCAGATAGAGCAGCAGACTCGAGATGTCAGATTTAAATAAGAGCTTCAGCTGTCCCTCCGTATAGACGTTCTTATCACTGCCAACCCCAGATTCTAAATTTATGGATTTGAAAGGCTAATAAATAATGAGGTGTGCTTGGTGAACTTTCTCCACGTGACTTTTTTTTCACATGGTCTGGCTATCAGTGCAGGGTCTCCTTTTGTATATCAGTATAAGCTGAGCTTAGATAAGTGAAATTACAACTTTTACGGCTGCCAGTTTGTACGCTGAAATTAAATAAATATAAGAATATAGATAAATATTAAATCTTTCAAGCAATTCATGAAGTCAGTGTGACAACATCCCCTGGCTCAATTTCCTTCTTTATAAAGTTTTGCTGGCTATTATTGACAAATGATTGTCAATAATAAGAAGATTAATTAATACTTCTATATCACATACATTTGATAGCATGTAAAGTATGAACACCATTGTGTTTTCATAGTTGCCGTTTGCATGTATGTTGTGTATTTCACTACATCTGTGAGGGAATTGTGTCATGAAAACCTGAACCTCTCACTTATGGTTAGCATTCCCAGGACGTTTCTTGAACACAGTTACTAAGGATTATATTTCTGGCTCCAAATCATCCCTTTCTGCGGTGCACAGAGTACACAGGCTGAGACTGAGGTGTGCATGACTAACCTCATAATTTGCCTCTCGCTTTTAATGTAACTTGAGGAGTAAAAGTAACCTAATTATCGTATGCTAAACCCTCTGGACACAAAACCTCACTGCAGTGTCTTCCTGTATCCACTAGAATGCAGGTAAATTCATGCAAAGTCAGAGCTCACTGATACCCGAACAGTTACAGCACATATCTTGTAATTACAGTGTCACTGATTTGATTCCTACTTCAAACCTATTCTTTTAGTCAGTTGTCACTGCACAAATAGAATTTGAAAGGGTGAGAAGTTCAGTCAGTTTCTGCTAATCTGTTGGGACAGACGTACTTGGCAGTAGACATTTCTACAATCTTCAATCTAAACTTTTAATTGATTGGTTTTAATGATTTCTGCAGAGGCCAAGTTAATTCATAACCTCATCATGCTTAGGTTTATGTTCCGATAATTTAATCAGGGAATTTGATTCTGTGCTGTAAGCGGTTCGATATGCCCGGGACAGAATGGAGCCGTCACAGCTGCTCATCGCCGCTAACTTCCTGCTTTTGATCATGACAGTGCATTTTGTACCCCGTAGCAGGGATGGGTTCATTCATTCGTGTGTTTGTTAATGCCTCTTTTCCAGTGAAACATTAATTATTGGAGTGTTTCATCAACTAAGTACTAACCTTCCCCCCCACTGTCCCTTCCCAGGAGGTGGTGGAGGCCACTGGAGCAGGTGTGGATCCCATAGGCAACGCTACATTTGTCAGCAAATGGGATCTGGCCAGTGCCTTTTTTTTCTCAGGGACCATTATCACAACCATCGGTTGGTGTCCAGCTAAAAGTCCTTGTTCATTAAATTTAATTGCATGATGGGACTCATTAATTACATCTGAAGTCTTTAAACAACTGCTCTTCTACCTCTGATCCCACATGTGCAGGTTTTGGAAACATTTCTCCCAAAACAGAAGGAGGGCAGCTGTTCTGCATCTTCTATGCCCTGGTGGGAATCCCAATGTTTGGTATCCTGCTCGCTGGAGTGGGAGACCATCTGGGTACTGGGCTGAGGAAAACTGTGGCCAAGATAGAGAAGCTCTTCCTGGTCAGAGCTTCAAAAAATATTTAAAATGTCTTCTTTACTGCCACTGTAAACATACTTATCCATAGATTTTATAAATAATAGATGGATCTAATATTTGGGTCTGAAGAGTGAAGCCAATGCCTTACATCATCTAAAGCCTACGCCTGTATTTGAAAAGAAGAAATTGGTCTCAATTGCATAGAAGTGTTTGGTTCCCTTCATCCAAAACATTTATGGCCTCAGTTGATGGTATCAAGTCTTCTCAGACATAACAAGATTTTTATTTTGTATATTTGGGGTCCGATCAGTGTCAGAAATGTGATAAAATAGGATAAGATTCAGAGTCGGCATAGCTTGGCAGGCTGGTTTCTCAGTCAGACCCAAACCTTGTTTATGACGTCTGGTTTCAAAACGCTAAAGAGGAGATGGCGAAAAGACTGAACTCAAGGCTTAAAAAATGACTTCACAAAGAAATGAGTGACATCACGTCACCACGTCCATCTTTTATATACAGGCTATATATTCATGGAACTAATTGGTTATCCTTTTCTGACAGAAATGGCGAGTTAGTCCCACCATCGTGCGTGTGATCTCAGCTGTCCTGTCCATCCTGTTGGGTTGCGTGCTCTTTGTTGCGCTGCCAATCTTCATTTTTCAAGAGGTGGAGGAGTGGAGCCTGCTGGAATCAGCCTACTTCGTGGTTATCACCTTGACCACAGTGGGGTTTGGAGACTATGTTGCAGGTATATAATCAACCACCCACGCTGGTTTGCAGTGGTGCACACAGAATAGGAAAGTGGAAATGGAAAAAGGCCATCTGTCTCAGTATTATTTTAGTTCAAGCGGTGGCCCTTTATCATTCTAGCCAGTTACAAGAAATGGCTTTGGTCTCTGTTGATAGTTCCATTCTTTATAAGAGCTTGAAGGGAGGTGATCCCCACCACCCCCTCACCCCCACCCAATCCATGTGTTTTGATACTGTCAAAGTTTTTAAATGGCTCCTTCTGCTTGTTCTGACATATTTGATTATTATAAAACTTTATTACTGATAAGCTGACATTTGAAACTTTGATGCTTTTATAGGCGGACTTTATTTCAGTACCGGATAATCAGCTGTACTATTTATTCGAGAGCAGTTCGTCATGTAAATTGCGCAATAATATGTAACTAAGGCTTTCGACAGCTGGAGGAACAAAACACCAAAAAATACAGCATGAGAGAGGCGGCAGTAGGGATAGGCTCCAGCCCCCTCCATGACCCTAAACTAGATGGGTAGATCTGGTGTCAGGTTTTTCTTCAGACAGTCAGTGCTCACCCTTACTTCATGCAGAGAGGACAGGTTTATTTCACCCCTGAGGTCACATCAGACCACCAGTATCCAATAATTTAATGTCACCCAATAATTAGTCTGCAGGATTTTTTTTGTGCTTGTTTTTTTTTTTATTTTTATTAAGATGAGATCCTTTCCACTCTCCACACCCTGTGCAGCACCACTGATGCCCATAGCCTGCCACTAGTGTACATCCTGCTTTATTAGGCTCTATAAACGTAATGCAGCTGAAACACAATCATAGCTTCCAGGTCATAGTTTTCTTTTTCGTTGAAGGTATTGATCTGTTGATAAGTAGGAGCTATGACTTAATTAGTCATCCATAAATATAGCTGTCAGTCGTGGTGCATTAAGTTCACTTAGCGCGGACAATGTCGTAAATTATTTATGATGATTTTCTTCACAGATGAATTATTGATTATCTAGTCTGCTATCTTAACAGTTTATTTACTCCATGGAAATGGATGGCTTCATGGGTGGATGTGTGAATGCGCTGGCCCCTTTTTACCTCCTGCTTCTGTATAATGTGTCTTTGTGTCAAAGGGGATTCAGGAAAGGAGGGCAGCGACCACTGGTACAAACCCTTGGTGTGGTTCTGGATCTTGTTGGGGCTTGCATACTTTGCATCTATCCTCACAATGATTGGTAACTGGCTCCGGGTTCTTTCAAAGAAGACCAGGGCTGAGGTACTCCTGTTCTTTTATGCCTGTTTTATCACCTGCTGTCTCCACTACTTCCTCTCCATCACCTCTGCTTTCATCCTTTTCCTTTCAGATGGAGGAGTTGCGAGCCCACGCCACTGACTGGACTCAGAACATCCAAAATATGTCGGTGGACTTTCGCATGCCAGGAAAAATCGATGACCCCTTTAAACGGCGTAGGAGAAAGCGCCGCCACGGCCCTCGAAGCCATGGTCACAGTGTATCAGCTAACGGGGTGCCTGAGGGGCAAGAAGAGCAGCGTGAGAGTCAGGAAGAGTCTGGGTCATATTCTTCTTCATCATCGTCCTCCTCTAATGAGTCAGGGTCTGGATCGGAGACAGATTCTCAGGCCACTCAGACGGAGCGAGTCCCAGAAGAAAAGCTTGCAGAACCCAAACAGGAGGAGGCTCCTCCTGACCCCCACCTGTCCCAGCCTCTGGACTACTTTGGTGAAAACCTTGCATTTATTGACGAGTCCTCGGATACTCAGAGCGGCAAACTGCATTTGGATCCCCTGCTAAATCCAACAAAGCCCAATCCCCGTCAGCCAAAAAGGAGACGCCACAGAAGGCCAGTTCCTCAGAGGAACCACAAAAACAACAGCCCCAACAGCACTAACAAGAAGGAACCCAATAGAAACCCCAGATCCGTTCCAGATTTGCCACCCAAGCCTTGTGAATGATAGCAAATGTATTGAGTCTCGTTTGACAGAGGAGTTTTAATTGTAGAATATATAGTGCCTGCATACAGACATTCAAGATAAAAACAAGATGTCGAAGCCTTAGCCACGTGTGGTTTTGCATTTAATGTTCTTAGCATGTGAGTGTTTATGCCTCCCTTAAAGGTGATGAAGAGATTTTCATGCCAGTGTTCCCTTTACTTGCTGAGGAGTTACTGCTCTCTAGTGGGCCAGGACTGAAGTGCAGTACGACTCTGTGAACATGCTTTATAGTAGTCACGATAAACTTTATACACCAGTGTGCTGAAGAGAGGCTTCTCTGATCTGTGACAGTAACTACTGAATCCCTCCAACAAATAAACAGGTACTCGAGATCCTCTTGTACATTTTTGGTATGTATTGAAATCTTTTTTAAATCCTGTAAACTGCATTATATTTAGATTTTCATGGCCAAATGCATTGAATTCTATTGCTCTACAGACATCTGCCTAATAAAGTTGTTTTTAATAAAACAAGAAATGAATTGAGCATTTTATTACCAATAGGCAAATATAGTAATCATCTTATTTATATAAAAAAAACATTTCATTTTAACTGTGGGCCCACTATAATAAAACCCCAAATCTCTATAGTAGATAGTGACAAACAGAGGCTTTTCTGTCATTAGTTTGTTTATCTCTTACTTAATTCCTTTTTGTAGTAGGAATGGCAAGGAGGGGTGGAGTATTTACCAACAGGAAAAGGTGCAACACATGGAAATAAATTTCAAAGTTCAATTTTCTTTCTTCTTCACATTTTTCAAAGATTTCCAGCATCATGCCCCATCTCTCACACTTCTGTTCATTCCTGTTTCTGAATTTAAATCCATTGAGCTACTTTGACCGTTCTGTGTAGAATTTGTATGGGGGACATACATGTTAGGTTAACTGTTGATGCTGTGGGTGTGAATGCTTGTGTGTCTCCTCGTGTTAGCTCTATGATGAACTAGTGACCTGTCCAGGGTGTACCTTACCTTTTGCCCTATGACAGGTAGGCTCCAGCCCCCCTGCAACCCTAAACTGGATAAGCAGCTAAGAAACTGGATGAATGGGTTCATTTCAGTTCATTCTCCCTGGAAACGCAGGGAGTATGTAAACAGTTCAGTTTGTTTGTCTGGTTGTTTGCCTGTTTGTTAGCAGTCTAGTGTCCACAGTTTACCAGATATCATTTCCAATTTCTGTGTGATGGTAGATACAGGAAACAGCTCAAGGTGATTTCATTTTGGTGAAAATTCAGTCAATGTGAAATTCAGTAAAAACTTTATAATACCCACGATTTTTACGGATGGTCTTCAACCTTCTTCACAATATACAAGGCCTTGTATGAGGGACACGAGTAACTAGGCTGGCTAAGCATTTGACCTTGACCTTCATGGTTGGCGCCCAAGGTCATAGTTGACCTTGAAATAAAGTAATTCAATAAACATATTAAGTAATATATCATATAAAAGGACATAGAGATTACTGTACAAAACACTTTTTATTTATTCATCATTCATCATTATTTATTTATGACATCACAATGACGCAAGAACGGGCTAATGTATATGTTTGGTAATCGAGGACCAATGGTTTAAAAAAAAAAAACACTGGTAAAATGAAGATGCTTTTAAAAATCACTTTCTAATTTAAGGGGATGATTTGAGAATACTTTATTCTTCCTCAACTGAACAGATGCTTAGTTTAGAGTCAAAAATAATCACATTTGAAGTAAAAGTTTATATTTAGCGTGCAGCCATATTGGCAGAAAACATGGCATATAGCTACAAACAGCAATAAGAAGAAAAGTATCACTCTAAGCACGATAAAGTAACTCGAGCATTGACTTTAATGCATTCTATAGGCCTGGTTAGGCTGGTGGAGACAAAAGCAGGCATACGCTGTCAGACTTGCATATCACACATAATGCAGTGTATAAATAGCATTATAGCATGGACCTTTGAGTTGTCAGTCTATCCTTTTAAGAATGTGCTGTGTAGCTGCTCATTTGACTCGTGTAAATGATAGTCTGTTTGAAATTCTAGCTTGTTTCAACCTGAAAATGGCACCAAGGACAAACACAGTGCAGCAGTACAGTGTGACTGCTGCTCTTTTGTTCTATGTATCCTTTTTTTTTTAAAGAAAAGCCGGTGTACCTTAATGTTACAAAATATCAGATACACAAAAGTTGAGACTGTCACTAATGTAGATACACACCCCTCCTCCTCCTCAGCTTGTTTCTCTCTAAACACGGCCAGCAGGTGGCGCAAACCTTCAATGTCAAAGATGCAACTGTACTTCACACATCTAATCTGTAACTGAAAACTGAAATTTATCCCTCTGTGTGCGCTTGTTTGTGACCACCTAGATGCCACACTTGCAGCCTGCAGTCATGTCTGCGTGGTGAGTAAGCAGAGCGCAGAAAACAACGGAGTGGTCGACCGGCCTCTGGAAATCTGACACTTTCCCCGCAGGATGTCTAAAAAGAAAAGGCACTGTTCTGGCATTGCAATCAGGAAGTCAGGAGACAGCGATGATGTGCAGTGGCAGTGGGTGACCTTTAACTGGAGGACACTTGCTCAGCTGCTATAACGTCATCAGCACCGCTGCTGCAGTTTCCCCGAGCTGCCACCAGGGGTCGAGTGGTGGCCACATGGGTGGGCTAAAGCACTACTGGCCTGGATTTAAAGAATAATTCCACTCTAAATTAAAATCGAAATAAATAAATATTTTATAGGATTGTAAATATGTAAGCTCTTCTGTATTCAGGTTTAAAAAAAAAGAAGAGACAGACTGTAGTGTAGTGTCAGTTAGAGACATATCCCCCAAAGCTGTAGTGTAGTGTCAGTTAGAGACATATCCCCCAAAGCTTCCCCATAACGAGGACACACTGAAGCTCTAGTCACGGTCCGATACAGGTCATTTCAAACATGTCATTTCAAACATGACCATCCTGAACATATAATCAAATCAGCCTTCTCTGATCTCACCCCACATTTGCGCACATTGACCTTGCTATTCATAACCACTACAACATGGCATGTGCACAGCAGAGTAGCATAAAACATCTGTGAAGAGAATGTTCCCCCTGTGCTCTCTTGCATTTTTTGGTGATGGCTGAATCTGTATGACCAGCTTTTGTTTTCTTTTCTTTTTTAAGTTTTAAGGTGGATCTAAGTGCACTAAATGAGTTCAGCCCCACTCTGGAATCAGCCTGCTACAGCCTGTAGTCTAATAATAAGCGTCTGTAGTATAGGTGGAGACTGTTTTCAGTCAGTCGTGCTGGCTATGACTCACTAATGCAGTGCCCAGTGCCTTTTGTGGATACAGAAAGAAAAAAAGAGCTTCTTGTTAGAATTTATGTAGCCTATCAGCTGACACCTGTCTCAGGTCATGACCCCCTATGAGGAGCACCCGCAGGGACCCCATCTGGCATTCACTGTGTTTTTTTCTATTTCTTTTTTAGGTTTCTGATCCCCGCACATCCACACTCAATGCGCAGTCACGTGTTTAGACCTATATTATTACGCTAAACACAATCGTACAAACAGATTTGTGCGCAAATCTAACGAACATAGCATGACGGGTTTCGCCTCCAACCGGATAATGCAGAGTCTGCAGCAGTGTGATGCAGTCCCGCAGAAGAATTGCAGTCTCTGCAGCACAGGCTGAATGACTTTGCTTCAAGGTCGCAGTGACACCGCCGTCAGTTTTCCCTGTGAGGCGCGCGCCACGAAAATCCTGCCCGCGAGCGCGCCGCATCTATGTAACCACAGCGAGCCTGCTGTCCCGCACCTCGGACACAGCGCTCACTGCTTCAGTTGAAACCAACGTATACTGGGCTATAATTAGAGCCGGATCACGCCGGGCAGCTTTGGGGTGGAGATATCTAAATAATAGGCTACTATGGTTACTCCGATTTCTTTGTCTTTCTTGATTTCCTCCCCCTCCTCTCCACTTTCACCACACCAGTAGAAAAGCTTTTCAACTCTTTCGTGACAACTCCTCTGCTTTCTTAATGCCAGCTGTTGCCAGGCGTGTTGGGGAGCGCAGGGGGCAGCAGACTATTTCTAGAAGCAGGAGGCTTCTAAGTTTGACAAAAGAAAATCGTTTGTTTTCTTTGCTGTATAATAAAATTGCCAAATAAAGTGAACCTTGGTAGAGCAGGCTTACACAAAAGCCCATACAGGATAACACAGGGGGCGAACTTTGTATTCCAAGCAAGTATTTTTCTTTTCTTTCCTTTTTTAAAAAAATTCAGACTACTATCCTTTAATTATTTTACTTTCTCAACCCTTGGCACAGCTCTCCTCATCTCTTCTTCCTTGGCTCATGTCCAGATGCTGTGCAGCGGCGGAGTGAGACGGGTCAGCGTCACAAGACCAAAAGCATGACTACATTTTCCACAGAGGTGTCCTGGAAAGGACATGCAGCCTCATTTTGTGCCCTATAGCTAATGTGATAATTATAATAATAATAAAGCATTTTGCAGAAAGCCATTTTCGTTATGGTGTTTTAAGCATAAAGGCTTTCTGAATATAGGCCACAAAATGTATAATAATACAACAGACCCGTGTTTTTAATCTCACAGCAAATATGAAAGCCGTGGGGTTTTTTTCTTTAGTGTGGAAGGGTTCACTGCTATAAAAAGCACTCAGTGGTCTGAAATCAGCACTTTGAAGCAGCTCGTCTAAATGAATGAATACACCTTGACTGTACGCGAATTAACGTGGAGTGGGTCATATTTTTTTCACGAGTTGCAGGCCCTTATTAAAATGCGGATGACGCGGGTTGTAGGTGCGTGCAGACGTAACGGAGACCCAGTGGACGCAAATTGTGGCAGAGGGAGGAGAGCAGGCACGAGATCCAGGCTACGTCACTGAATTCCGTCAAATGAGCGGAAGAAAGCCAGAGGTGTGCCGGAAGTCGAACTGTTGAAATAAAAGCAGCATTTAGAGTTCGTTTTAAGAATATCAGCGTCTCTATCTTTTTTTAAAATGTGTTACGGATTTGACGGAAAGGAGGGAGACTTTTGTACTGGATTATTTTTTATTTTTGGTCATCTTCCCGCTTGGTAAATGTTTGAAAGGTTTAATATGTCGACGGAGTTTTGCTGTGAAATACTCTTACCGGATGTGGATGCTGTTTTTGTTGGAGACTTGACGCTAAGGTTCAGCTACAACCTCAGTTGTGGAAGGCGAAGACGGGAATTTTTTAACAGCAGTGGACGGAGCCGAACAGCCGGGCGAAGACATTGTGTCGCCGGTTGTTGTTATCTCCCTTTTTACATGCTAACATCGTGATGCGATGTGAGAAACGTCGCGAGGCTCTTACGGCGCCATTAATCCAGTTCAACTGCCAGTGGACTTGCAATCCGCAAAGACTTGACTGACCTCAAATATTTAAGAACAAAAACGACCCCGTGATGTTTTTACATTTCCTAGTAAGTATCTTGTCTTAGCCTACACTTCCGAGGTTGAGCACACATGGGGTGTTTTGCCCATTATTAGTGTTTTTTGGACGTGGCAGCTGTCTTGACGACAGCCTGATGTGCATGCACGATTTGCCCGAAAGAGCTCTAAGTTCGCCTGACCACGTTAATGGGGATATGGGACACGAGTCGGAAAATAGTTAATAGCCTACACTGTGGGATAATTTGCAGTGCACGCCATATTTCAAGCTTATAACACATGTATACCTTGGGACTAATTCATGCTTCAATAAATGCTAGAGGAGTCGTTGGTGGTTAGTACTCTAGTCACCAGTAAGCCACACTCGTTAATGTAGAAAATAAAGACCAACATGCAGATGATAAGTGTTTTCTTCTGTTTTTCTTTCTTGCATGCTGTTACTTAAACAGCAAGTTCTCATGTGCAGAATGCCCCTCCGGCACTTCTTCTTCAGTTGTTCACACTTTAACTTCTCTTCTGTGTATTTTAATCTCCCGAGTTATATTTCTCTCGGTTTTAACACACCGAACTATGTAAGTTGTCGAGCCTCCTGGGCCAGGATTGAGATCCCTGATCTTAAGGCATAATCCACTTCGGCAATTAACCTTTCACCGGTCCGAGATCAGTAAGGCAAGGTCACCCCTGGGTGCTGTTCTCCCTGTCTCCACAGTGCGCCGCATTTAAAACCCTTAAACTGAGTTTAGTGTCGCGTCTGTGAATGTGATGCCGTGTCACTGACGGAGACCTTGCCCCTGACAAAACCACGATAAGAAAGCTTTAAACCGTTGAAGACATAAGGAGCTTGTCGAGGTGTGATATTTGACTTTTTGCTTATGTAATAGAAAGTGTACTTGGAAATCCATTTATGACAAGGAGCTGTTTGGGTGCAACAGTCTACTGGGATTAGAGTCTGAAACTGAAACGACTTATAAAAATGAAATTGTCAGCTGTTTTAACCTCCAGACAAAATGGGAAAAGCATCTCAGTTTGTTTTCATATATAAGAGCCTTGCTCACTTTTAAAGTTGCTTAAAATAGGTGTCCTTTTTTGGGATATGGCATTTTTTTTTAAACAGTCATATTTAGACTTTAACAACAAGCTGGAATACTATTCCATTTGGGGTTTTTGTGTTTGTTTTTAAGCCTAAGTAATTTAATTATTTACATAGCTTTATCACCAAACTTAAGTTTATAACTTTGTATGACTGAAAGACAAGGTGTTGGCTTTTCTCTGTCTGCCCTTCAAGCATTCCTGTGACTGTGACCTTTGGAGTGTGTCACGCAGTGTAAAGGGGGAGGGTATGAGCAGTGTGTGTAAAAATCTGGATAGATAGGCTGGGTTATGTATTTTTGGATAGACAGTTGGTTTTAGGTGTATCCATACGCCTCATTAGAGAAGAAACAAAAACTGTTGGCAGAGCACATGCTTCCTCTGGATCATGTGAAGATTAGCTCCGCAGTTATTGTTAGGAGCCTGCCAATCATTTGCTGCGAGTTTGCATACATTATGGTCATTATGAGGCCGGACGCGGTGTCCTTGTGGGGATTTGACCATTCAAAGCACAAAGGGCAAACATGAAAAGCAAACTCTTTGGCTTGGCTGCAAGTTTTGGGAATACTCTCAGAAGCCTTTGCTTGCTTCGCAGGTGTCCCGGTAACTGCAGACTTCAGCCCACAGCAATATCATTTTACTGAGCTGTCTTCTGGAGTGAGACATACACAGGCTTCAAGCTCCAGGTCACCAAACAGGTAAGCTGTTTCTACGTCACCTTTTATGTTGATGAAATGTTACACCGTTATGCCGTGTTTCAATTGGGATTATGTGTTAACAAGTGCCTCTTTTTCCTCACAATTCAGTCATTATAAAGGTAGACTTTGTGGTAGACTTTCAGCTGACGCCTTTAGGACATGCACAGATATGAGCAAGTTTGTAGAAGGATTGAGGCTGAGTAAAAACAACAGAGAATAATGTTACAGTGCCACAACCTTATTTTTCATTACTTATATATGTTACCCGTATATTATGATGGTTTTGTTGCAATCATACACTTTCCAGGACATGTTCCTGTTTGAGAAAAGCAGGCTCATCAGCTAAACACAGATACTTCTATTGGTCTGTTGTCGAAATTATATCATGAGGGCACAAACTTGAAACGACAGGCCGTGATTGCTCTGCAAACAGAAAATATGGGTTAGGGAGGGGCAAGAGGCGGATAGATGACAGAAAGAAAGAACAATTAATGTATCAGCCTGTGGCTCTTCAGTGACACTTTAAATTTCTTTTTTGTTTTGGGGATACTGTGTGAGGGGAAACACATCTTCAGCAGTATACATTTGTGTGTAACACCAGGAGCTAAAAGTTTAGCTGTCTTCCCCTAGATTATTGTAACTATGTTGTTAGTTTAAGCAAGCTGAAACATTTGATCAAAAATAATATATATTACAGTTTAGAAGTTTAATTGCATCCTTCATTAACAATGCTAACTTATAATTCTGACAATGGCAATCAGATTTCCAAGCTGGCAATGAAGCATCTTATATTTGATCAGTATAATTTGGGATCTTCCTTTACTCCATTCAAAAAATATAGTAAATATATGACGCTTAACTTTTAAAATGAGACATTTACAAACACGCTTTAGTCAGATGACAGTGTGAAAGTGTTACTATGTGCTTAGCCTGCGTCGCCTCCCAGCTGTTAGGGAAAGCCGATTGTAGGCCGGCCCATCTCCGCACATAGCCAGCACGAGCTAGCAGGAGCTGGTGGTCTGGATACTGATTTTTCTGCTGGATCTGTGTCATGATAGCACACCGTGGGGAGACTTATCGTTCAGTGCTGCTCTAGTCACCGCTCAGGTAAGATGCAGCCTAGTCCGGGTTAGAGTGACCAAAATAAACCTCGGCCCTAGGGGGAGAGAGCTGGATAGTCAGGATTAACGTAGGCTAGCTAGCCTAGTTAGCTAACATACAGTTATCATTTATGTATTCGCTACTCTTGAAGCTAGCTCATGCTAACGTTACACCAAACACGCTGGAATTAGTTTACAGCAAACACCACGCGTTTCTATGGCTGATAAAGTAGATAACAGAGCTATTTAGCAGACCTCTTTAGGTTTTACGCGCTGCTTTAGTCGAATCAATGAGTAACCAGAGAGCTATCATCGCATGCTTGTTAACATTTTCTATGAAGAAACCGACATTTCCCAAAGAAGAAGTCGAATTGGCCAGCGGTGCACATGGTGACCTGATGATCTGACTCAAGTCCGAGCAAAGCCAAATGACACTGTTCAGTATCTGTGTTTATGTGCTACTACTGGTACTGTCTGGTTGAGCGATTAACTGAGCTTTCAGTGAGTCCAGGTAGGCTAAACTTTAAACAGGATAAGTTTCTTTGACGTGTCCGAGGCTTGCCAAACAGCTCTGATATACAGAGAGGGCAAACTCCAAAGAAAATTGTATGCCAGCAACCATAGGATTGGGTTATCTGCTGCAGCAATAAGTATGATAAAGGCTTACTTGCTTGGGAAGTACCTACTGACACTGTTAGTAGGACTGACTAACTCTGACTGTTTTTCTCATAGTGTGCTTTCAGTCTGAGGCTCTCTGTTCTGTTCTCAGTGGTTCCCATCAGCAAAGACAGAAAGCTCTTTTCTGATGGTCATGTCTTAGAAGTGCAGTTTGATGTTAAATATGTCTGAACAAGAGGCTGTTTATTATTGACATAGTAGTAATTAGTAGTAATTTTTTAAACTGACAGAGATAAACCACTCAAAGCTGACCAGCCCAGGACTGATGTTTATTGATTATATCACAAAAAGCCTCAGAATCTTCACTGTTTTTGTTGTCACAGTCACATGTTTTGTAATTATACGAGACTTGAGTGGATTATCAGCCCACCTGATAAACAAATAGAAAAATGTTGGATAATTGCAGTAGATTGCTACTATGTGTGCAAGAGAAACTGAGGACTTAACTGGATTGAGGCTATTTAGACTGCAGAAATCCTCCTCAACGTCCTCACGCAGTGATCTATTAACACAGTCATTCAAGTAAGGGTCTGCATTAATGCTTAAGAGGTGAAGCTAAGAGACAGTTCATGCTCACGTTATGGTTACTTTCTCAATTTCACAATTCAAATCAAGAAACCAAAGTTAGTTTCAGGTAGAATAATCAAACATGTCAAGAGTGTTTTGGTGGCAATTTATCAACTGTCTGTCTTTATAGTGATTAAATACAGGCGTGATCCGCTCTCTTCTGAATTGATGACCCTCGCTTGGGCTGGGCAAAGCGGTGGTCAGTTTGTGCATGCAAACACTCGCCCACCAGTTTGTTAAGTTACATAAAGACGAGAAACCTCAGATGCCCCATTGATATTATTACATTATATGTCAGAGATCAGACTGCTCTTAAGCTGATTGTCTTATTTTATATGGATGGTTGACATTAAGAACCCTGACATTTGGCTTTAAAACTAAGTTGAGCTTAAAAGCATTACACAGAATTACTCACAGAGATGCAGATTTTGGTATTAGAAGTGCATGTTCACTTGGGTAATTGAATCTTCTCTTTCATTTTTTATGTCAAACAACATCTTCTGCGTACTTCTTTCCTTCGCTGGAGTGCATTTCAAGGTGCAGTGCACAGTATGCCATCTCGACTGTGTACTGAGACTCATTAACTTTTTTTATACGCTTGTATTGAGATTCATAAACATCCCAAATATAACATGTTTACTATTTTTGCTAGCATAATTTAAGTTAGAACTACAGACTACTACTTTTGCTTACTTATTTGAATACAAGTTATGTGATTGAGTGACTTCTTTATAGCACAGTGGCCTCCATTCACTCACCTTAGACATCTTAATGACTTGAAATATGACAGAGGTGTAGTTCTATTAGGTGCGACGTGTTTTTGATAGCTTTCATTAATAGCTTTAGAAGGCAAGATTATGGCCAATATGATGATCATGATTATTTTGTTCAGCATTAAGGTCATGATTATTTGTCATAATTATTCATTAAGATCGTTGACAATATTTTTGTTGCACTTTCATGCATTTCATTTCACGTTTGTACAAATCTTTGCGTCAAAATAAAATTGGACCTACTTATTTATCTAAAATCAGTGTGTTTTTTAGAAGAAACATTTAAAAAAAAAACTGTACTAAATGAACAGGCCACTGATTTCACTTTTGTGTTGCACCACATTCCTGTTTGTTAATGTTCACAAATCAATCTTTGATGACAAATAGTATGAAGTTTCTTACTTAATTCATTGCACCTGCATGATGGATGCAAATAAAACTCAAAGAACTAGATAAACCCTTTCTTTTTCCCCAGCAATGTTTCACATACTCGTCAGGTATTACTACTTCAAGAATCGCTCTTTTGTCCATTATGGTGACCGTTTTCCAGAAGTCTTGCTTACTCACAGTGTTTGGTGGACACACGCCTTTAGCCAAATGGAACGTGATTACTTTGATGATTTCAGTGTGCGGATGGATTTGCTGAGGCTCGGTAAAGGCTCGCTTTTAAGGATGGCTGAGTTGATGTTGGAAAGTTCACTGCAGCAACCATTGCACTATTTATTCATTTATTTTTGGCCTTCATGTCTGTGCATACTGCAGTTTGTGGTTGAATAAGTTGTGTTGCTGAATATGATTTATTTTTGATTAACCTCTCTAAAGTAGGGAGTAATTCTAGTCACTAGATGATTATCTGCTTTCTGCTGTGCCAGACATTTAAATATTTGTTGTGCATCAGCCATTTAATGAAGTGTTACACATCCAGACTAGTCCAGGAAACTTCGAGCTGCCAGGTGCAGCTGCAGTTGGCTCATGCAGTCACATGTTCAGGCATTGATTTGCGGAGTGCTTGAATTAATTAATTGTTTTAATTGGTGGAGGATGTATTTTAAATTGTGTGAGAAGCCAAATGGCATTTTCTTGTATGTATGTAGAGGACCAGCCACATATGTAGTATGTCAAAGGTTGAGGAAGGGAGAACTCATAAGCATTTGGAGGGACAGTTTATTTTATGTTTGCATCCTCAGACTCCAAATAGGAAGGTTCATACTTATGTTTCATCATCTGAGAGGGGGTCCCCTTGACCAAAGAAGTGAAAACACAAATGAAAGGGACAACACCACTGGCATCTGGGTAAAATATCCCCTTGCTTCTCATTCAAGCCTCATCTCCTGAGCTGAAGTCAGGGGTCTAATCTGTCAGCAGATGACCCTCCCGTCTCTGGATAGCTGGCGACGAGCTGGCTAAACAACAACAACAACTGGTTAAAAGCTAACGCTGTGTCAGCTAATGTTAGGCTTGAGTGTCCTAAAGATTGCACTTTCTCTCTGATAAACAGTGTGAGTACATTCTCATGTCATGTATGAGTTCAGAAATATTTGATCCTCTTCAAAGAAACATTCACTTATGCCAGCTGACAGACAAACAAAAACAGCAGCGCGTACTGACAGAAAAGTTCAGGACATTCTTAACAGCGATACTCGGTGTTGCTTTTATTGGGCAGAAGTACATTTCACTGAATTACAGATTCCTAATAGACTCATTTTACAAAGTTTTAATCATTCAGAATAAATAGACACGGGCACATATTGACATCTGGGTAAACAACAAAGTGACACCCTGTACTCTCTACAGATGAACGGCGACAAGAGTGTTTGAGATGACTGGAGGGAAAAAATGTAAAATTCTAGAAAATATTTCATTGACACTTATCAGTTTTTCATTCCTGATTTCTTTCCAAGTGTCGATATTATTTAAATATATTCAAATTTAGTTTGTACAAAAATGTTTTTATGCAGCAACAGTAGAAGAAACATGTTCCCAGATGCTCTGCGTTTCCCCATAATGGCTGCTGTTATGGGGTACAGTCTAAACGTAATGTGTTTTAATGTCTTTGTCCTACAGTGGCTAAGATTATGCAAAAGTCTGATTACAGCAATTGTAGACTGTGAGCTACAATCTGCTGTAAGATTTTACACACTGTACTTTTAAGCACATATACATATATAGCTCAGGTGGTAGAGCAGGTCTCCTACTAATCAGAAGGTTGGTGGTGTAGGTCAAACATCTTTGGGCAAGATGCATCCATCAGAGTGTAAATGTTGGATAGAAAGAGCATAGAAAAAAACTGCTTGTGAGAATGGGTGAATTAGGCAAGTTGTGAAAAGTGCTTTGAGTGCTCAGAGTAGAAGAGTGCTATATATGAATCAGTCCATTTACCATTTAGTTTAGGGAAGGTTAGTTGAGGTTAATTTGATAGTAGATTAAAGCAGCATTTGCATCACCACAACTTGAAATGTTTTTCTCTCTGCTGCCTGTTTCCTTCTGATTACAGTGTTTATGCTCAAACCATCACAAATCCCACACAGTAGTGCAAACAGTTTGATGGTTTAAAAAGCTTTAAGAAGGACTAAAGACTGGGGTGGGAATATGGTAAAGTGTTGTAGCCCATGAAGGGGCACTACACTACTGAGATGTTTATTTACATCCTTTTTTTCTTTGCTTTATCATTTTATTACTTTTGTTTGTTATCATGAAAATCTGTGACTGATGATTTTCTCAGAGATATAGATGTGAGTTAAAAGTCTCTGTGCTATTATTTACTTTGACATTTCTTTTTCCTTTTGCCCTGCAGACATCATGTCTTCCCGTGAGCGTCGGTCAGATGTCTACATAAAGGCAGAACCAAGTAGTCCAGAGGGAGGCGGGGGAGGTCGGACCAGCCCTGGCGGGGCCTCCTCAGATTCTTCTCATAGCGGAGGCGGAGTGACCCGAGGAGACAACGTTAAACGTTACTCCCCGCCACTGTACACACCAGCTCTGCGTTGCCATTTCAAGGACGAGGGTGGCGATGGGGCAGAGGAGGGCTCCGCTGGAAATGGGGCAGGTCGATGCAAGTACGCCCTGAGCACGCTTCCCAAGAGGCTGTGTCTCGTTTGCGGGGATGTGGCCTCAGGTTACCATTATGGTGTTGCATCGTGTGAGGCCTGTAAGGCATTCTTCAAGAGAACCATTCAAGGTGGGTTGTGGTAAAGTTTGCTTTAGTGACAGGTAAAGCACTTTAAATGTGTTTAAATGTTTTCACAACAAAACACAGAGTATAAAACACGTATTTGTTTTCTAGAATACCGCTAAAACTTCTCATTGATTTTCCAAAAAAAAAAAGAAGCTATTTTGTCCCAAAAAACAAGAAATGTATGCAGTTTTGAAAATCTTTCATATTGTTGCTTGTTTCTGGGACCTTCATGAACTCCTGACATTATTTCTGTAACTTTCCAGAGAGTGTAACAGAATCACTGTCACACCTCTGTATGAGGATTGGTATAGTCGGAGTGTAGGACATAAAAAAAGAGGAATAGCAGAATGTGTGTGTGGTTGAAAGATAAGAGAGAGTATAGGCACTTGCTTCTTCACGAATTTATTTGTACATTCGTTGAGATTAACATTTTCTGCTTCTTCATATAGGTAACATTGAATATAGCTGTCCAGCATCAAATGAGTGTGAAATCACTAAAAGGCGCAGAAAGGCTTGCCAGGCATGCCGCTTCACCAAGTGCTTGAAAGTAGGCATGCTTAAAGAGGGTGAGTGTGACCAGACTTTGATTATTATTCCAATATGTTCATTATTGTGCAGTTGCTTAGTTTATTGCTGACCTAAACGAGAACTGCTGATTCTTGCACAATGTAGGAGTTCGTCTGGACAGGGTCAGGGGTGGAAGGCAGAAGTACAAAAGACGCCCAGAAGTGGAGAATGCAACATACCAGAGTGCTCCTCTACCGCTGACAAAGGAGAGCGAAAAAAGTGAGCTTTGATAAATTGTATTATGCTTTTTTGTGTGTGTCATGAAATAGCCTTCAAGGAGTTTCTGCAAATGTGGCACAAAAGTTCCCTTCGAGTCAAGGATGCACTGATTAGTAGTCGGTCATAGGTCACCGTGGCAACATGAAACACTTTTTTGGCTATAACTCGTGAATTCTTACACTGATGGTGACTAAATTTCACAGAAATGTCTACTGCATATCACTAACAGGCAGAGTGCAGCCCGGGCCAGGAGTAAGTTACTCATGACAAGAAGTTGAAAGAAGATGAAAGATAGTGATGTAGAAAAAAGGGAGAAATACAGATGGATTTGGTTAATTTGGGAGATTTTTTTTCCCCTTTGCACTGAGTTAACGTTAAAATGTGGATTTATGTGTTTGGAAATGAACATTTTTCTCCTTAAAAATGTAAAGTTTTAAAGGAAAGCTCCTCAGAAAATAAAAGCAACACACAAAACATTTCAAATAAACTGGAATTAGCTACAACACAGCTCCCCCTAGTGCCTGATGTGGTTCACTGTTAGTCTTCACTCTTTAAATCAGCAGGTCAGGAAAAGCTTTGGCTCTGTAATGATTTTAATTTAATGTAATTTGACCTGGATTGTTCAAGCTACATGAATCTGGCTGTGGTATAAACATAGAATAATGATCATAAGCAGCAGGCAAAGCTGGCAGATCCTAAGCCTATTTTTAAAATCCATATTTATATACTGTACATAGAGCGCTGCGTATAATACAGTGAAGAGTAATGGAGATCATCAAAATATAGCTGAATGCGTTTGTTTAGATAATGACAGTGCTGATGTTGTGGGTATCAACATGTCTGAATGTATACAGTAATTAATGCATCGTTTGTTGTGTGTTTTTGTGACAGATTCCTCCAACATCATCGTGTCCCACCTTCTAGTAGCAGAGCCAGAAAAGTTATTTGCCATGCCCGACCCTCTGCAGCCGGACACGGCCCAGCGTACGCTCACCACCCTTTGTGACCTGGCTGACCGTGAGCTGGTTGTGATCATCGGCTGGGCCAAACACATTCCTGGTAAGAGATGCAGAGAGAACAAAGGAGGGGAGGAGAGGCAGCAATAGCATGGCAACAGCGGAAGAGACTTCCAGGCTCGCTGAAGAGCATCAGTCACACCATGACTAGAATATTGATTGTTGTTGTTATGAATGGCCTGCATGAGTGTGGCTCTAAAGGCTGAATAAGTTTAAAGAAAATGTACAGTCAAAACAAATCATTGTGCATTTAATGTCAAGAGACGAGGACCTTATTCTAAGAGCTCAGATGAAATTATTTATTCCCATATGAAGCTGGTTAAAATATCTAAACCATTATTTGGAGCTTGGTACCAGTAAACCCATCATCCTCCATTTAAATGTGTCCCTTTCTTTGTGCTTTCTCCTGCAGGCTTCTTGTCTCTGTCTCTGGCAGACCAGATGTCAGTGCTGCAGTCAGTGTGGCTGGAGGTGCTCGTGCTGGGCGTAGCGTACCGCTCGCTCGGCTGTGAGGACGAGGTGGTGTTCGCAGAGGACTTTGTCCTTGACGAGGAGATGTCACGTGCAGCCGGACTGACAGAGCTTAATGCAGCTATTAGTCAGCTCGCTCGCCGATTCCGTGCCCTTAACGTGGACCGGGAGGAATTTGTCATGCTAAAAGCCATCGCACTCACCAACTCAGGTACTTTTACTGCAGCTGCAGACAAGCAGCTATGGGAACATATAAATCAGAATTCAGTATTTTGACACATCCTTTACTTCTCGCATCTTATGAAGCGTTTTGTTGTAGCTTGTAGTGGTAGGTGCACTGTAACACTGTATATTCCCAGTTTTAAAGGCTAGTCTTCTGCTTTCTTGCAGGTATCCGCACTGTAGCTGAATAACTCACAAATGATCTCTCTGTAGTGTAAATATGATGCGATTTGTTTACCCATCTCATAACCTTTATGTAGTTGTCCCTCAGAGGTCCACCTACAATGAGTGCTAACTACAGGCCCTGCTTGTTGAATAAATAACAACTGACATTCGTTTGTTTGTAGTCAATTACCGGGCAAGGCAGCCTCTCTTTCTGTGACAAAAGCTGAGAACATTTCAGCACCCTCCACACTCCCTCACCATGTGCTCCCTGTTGTTCTGTCAGACTCTGTTTACATCGAGGACATGGAGGCCGTGCAGAAGCTGCGGGACCTCCTCCACCAGGCCCTGCTGGAGATGGAATGTCAGCGGCGCCCAGACGACCCCCAGCGGGCAGGACGTCTTCTTTTAACGTTGCCTCTCCTCCGACAGACTGCTGGCCGTGCTCTGACCACTTTCTACAGCATCAAGACCCGGGGTGGGGTGCCCATGCACAAACTATTCCTGGAGATGCTGGAAGCCATGATGGACTCCCCCTAGAGAGAAACGCAGGAGCAGGAGTAGAGCGGATTCAGAGAAAGCCCAGAGACAGAGAGCTACTCTTCAAGAGTGGATGTGTGTTTTATGGAAAAGGACAGCTTTCATTTCAGAATTAATAATGAGGAAACGATCATTATCTCCTTTAGGCCACAGGAAGAAAGGAAAATAATGTGAAGTGGAAATTGGCCATTTACAGAATGATGTAACTGTCAGAGTTCAGTAAAAAGCTCTTCACGTGAGAACATTTAACACAAATGCCAGAATATTTCTTAGTTCTAACCGTTTCACGGCATGTTTCTTCACAGCATCAACCTGCAGTTACTTAACCACTGAAGAACAACATGTAGGTACCGAATAACAGACTGCAACCATGTGGCTTTTGAACTTAAAAATAGTACTACATCTGCTCATGAAAAGCCATAATAACATACCCGGCAAAATGCTTGAGAGTCCAACAAGGGGTCAGAATAAAGTGCACACTAAGTGCTTGTATTTACTATAGTTTAGTGTGCCGTTGTAGGCAAGTCATAGGAATTTCTTGCAATATGTTAAAAGCAATATAACGACTCGAATATTGTCTGTCACATTCAAAATGTGGATCAAATGGTGAGACATCTATTTGTATGCCTCGATTAGTAGTACTTCACTCTTGGGACCCCAAGCGCTGCTTTTTAGAAAAAAACAACAAAAAAATCGAGCTTCTAGTAGAAACCGGTTTGGTCAGGGAAGCCAAATGAGTACATTTAAAAAAAAAAAACTAAACAAAAAAACATTTGAGAAAAAACTGCAGCACTTTGGGGATTAAATTGTGAAGCGGAAGCCGCTGGTGTGAGTGCAGCTGTCTTTTTACAAGTTTGTGCAATGGATTCACAGTCCAGGAGAAGTGTATATGAAGACTGTATGCACATAAAATGCTCAGCTTGGAAGTTAATTTATATGTAAAGTGTTGTATGTAAATCCTACTGGCACACAAAAAAAGGCTTCCATCCAAGCAAGCATGTGTGTTTGTTCGTATGCAGTCGAAACCAATGAGCTACACTGAGATCAGGGACGAACACGGCTCTTGGACATTAAAGCTAGTGTGGCAACGAGCGATTAGAAAAGAAATGCCTCATCTGCTTTTTAAAAAAAAAAAAAAAAAAGTATACTGCCCTCTCTACTCCACTAGAATCACAGTTTTTGACTTCAGCAGGTGTGTTTTTGAAGAAAAAAAAGAAAAGGTCTGTTCTGTTTGATTTGTGGGCTGTGATGTGTAACACTAATTTGTATGATTGATACGTGTACGTTGAGACATTGCTGCATTTTTCTGCAGTGGTGAAGAATGTTGCATAGATCTCAGATGCTTTTATATGAGATCAGCTGATCTGTTGAACTTTTGCAAGTGCCCAATTATGGGCTTAGGGCAACAAGAAATGCAACATCTTCCCTTTTGGATGTGTGGAAGTCCTGCTTACTGTTCAGCAGGTTTGTATATTTACAGCATAAATGATCACTGTAGTAAGCTTTCCATGCGATGCAAAGCTACAGTGTCTGATAATAAAATCAGATCCCTAAAAATAATATTTAGTGGCCAAAAGGGCCATTAATCTTTTAGCCATGTTCAATTCCACTGAAATAAACAGAAACATGCAATTTGTAGTGGACATTTTAACAAAAAAAACTAACAAAAAACAAACAAAAAAAGCCAGCAAATGTGAGAAAACCACCCATCCCCAATCATAATTTTATTTGTGCAGCTCACAGTGTACTGAAATTTGTAAAGACTTGAAACTTGCTTCTTTTTTTTTTTCATACAATTTCCTTTTTAGGATTTAAGGGTATTTTATTTACATTGTAAACACACTGTTGTGGGGTTGGATAAAGTGAATGCTGATTGTGTTTTTAATGTAAACAGGTGTGTGTCGTCTGAGGTTGATTGTGATTTTAGGGATCAATTTACTTGGCTCTATAGGTCCGGTGGCATGGTGAGGCTACAGAAGGCTACCTCAGGAGGCAGAGTAAGCCAGATGGCCAAAAAAAACAAACTGTGGAGACAAATGTAACTCGTGATCTGTTGTCAGTTTTAAAAAGTGGGTAGTGGGCATACCGAATGTCCCGCAGTTCATTTGTTTCTGTTTTCTTTACGGAGTGTATGGCTCATAAATGCCTCGTGAGAGAAAGTGTGTGTGTGTGTGTGTGTGTCACAGTTGATGTGGTGGTAAAGCTAAAACAGTGCAACTGCTAATCCATGGGTGCTACATAAGCAACAGCTGGCACTGTGGAATGGGAAATCTGGCAAAATGTGACACTGATGGATCTGTTTGGTCTTGTTTTCATAAGTTTGAGCTTATATACGTCTGTCTTTTTAAAAAGAAAAACTTGTGTTCTAGCCATGTTTCTCAAACCTTTTTAAAGATAGCAAAAACATAGATGCCGCTAAGTTTCTCCATATTAACGGGTCATATATGCAAAGGTAGATTTTTCTTTTCTTTTTTTCACTAGCATTTACTAGCAGGTACGGCGGGGGTTAGGGTGGAGGGCCATTTGCAGTGTCACTGTTGACGTCATACAGTCATTTGTGGGTCTACTTGCATACGTGCGCATTAATATAAATAAGCAATACAATAAATTTACCAAACCTCACACCTTTCCTTGTATAGCCACGGTGTACATATAAGCATTGCCAGTTATAATTAAGAATAGCTACTAAACGGTATATTATTTAGAAATTCAAATCAATGTTTGTATTTTGAAAGACTATTTAAATGATTAAATTCTATTTTTTACTCAATTTACTGTTGTTTGTTGACACTGCTTTCTTTTTTTTGTGTGATACTGGCTGTGAATTTCTGTGTGTAGGCTTTGTTTTTTGTTTTTTCCCCCCCCATTTAGATCAAAGTTTGATGTCCGTGTCTAAACTTGTCCACATAAAAATCACTGTGAAAAAAAAAGTGAGATCTTCCACTGTCTGATGCAAAAAAGGGAGTGGATTATTGTAGGTGCTTTGTGTTGTGTAATAAATGGACACACCACCACCGCATACCATTGGTCTCATCTCTCCCTGTGGATGTGTATGCATGTGTATTCCGGGGGGAGGGGGGGGTGTTTTATGAGGGTACTGTGATGAAGACCACTGTTGAAGCTGTAAGTGTCGTCGTATTTTTGACCATATCACCTTTGGACATGCTCTTAACTGTTGATGAATTGGACCTTGCTTTGCCCCCAGGTTTTCTCTTTAGCACCAGGGGGGGTGAAGGCAACAGTGGTCCCAGTGGTAATTGGAGCACTTGGTGCAGTGACCCCCAAGTAGATCCCAGAAACAACATCCAAAGAGCGTCCAGAAGAGTTGTTGGAACAGCAAAGATCCTGCACAGGACTGTGGAGCTTGAGGTTCCTGTGCAACATCCCCCCCTTTGTTCCAGTAGCCTCCTGACATGGATCTTGCTAATCCAGGCAAAGTCAGAGTCGGTATGGCCACAGCTATTTGTATGTATAAATATATATTTCATTGTAGACACTTTTTTTAAAGTAAATAGTGAGCAACAGGGACATATTTAATGGTTTATGCCGGTATTTATGGTGAGTTATGGTAATATGAAGTGCAAAATTCATGCCCCTCTCCTCTGTAATTTTTCCATTCTCCAACGCCACCTAGTGACTTGGATTGGAAGATTTTTTTGGCCTCCAGGTCGTATATTTGCCCCCTTCCTTTATAAAATATATAGCAGCTCCTGGTGACATGGGGCATAACGAAACAGAAATGTAAAATAAGTAAAAGAATAATTGTTAGTATTGTCTGCACATCTTTATAAAAGTCTCCCATAGCCAATCATCATATGATCAACTACCTTTGGTCATGTTGTTTACATGTATCATATAGCCTAACTGGCAAATTGTAAGCTAATCTTGTAGTGGCAGCGTAGGTGTGCCTTTACATTTAATTAATTACTACAAAGCAAAAAATTACCAAGAACCTGAACAGGCTGGCGACCAGATTAAAATTTGGAAAGGGCCAGATTTGGCCCCAGGATCATGAGTTTACACATGCTGCTGACTCACAATATAAAAGTCACTATATAAACGTTGTTGTGGAAATGCTGGATCTCCTCTCAACATCACTACTCTGTCTGTAATTCCCAAATAGAGATTTCTCCCTGGTATTACAGCATTTAGTAATTAAAATCAAACTTATTTTAACAGAGGCCCCCAGTACCCAAATCAGCATGATGAAAATTAATAATAATGGTAGAAAGCATCTCTTTGAAAAAAATTTTAAGAGGAGAGCTGTTTTGTTTTAGTTTTATCCCAGTCTCATCTGCTAACATGGACAGGACAGGGTTTATGACTTATACTGCAGCCAGACCCCAGGGACCAATAGAGATATGCTGTCACACATTTTAATTTTCAAATACTGAATCAATACAGTTTGGCCCAGTGTTACAACAGAAGCTCACTCACATTTTTGAATAAATGTTTGTGGTTGATCCAAATAATGAAATAACAATTCAGTCTTTAATCATTTAGTATGGTTAACTACATTTAGCCCTGGTTAATTCCATTCGCACACACAAGGCTGTCTTTAAAGTCTAAAAAAACACACAGAAGATGTTTTAACAGATGCCAAAATAGCAGGAGCAGCTTAATGGTGGGCTAAATGTACTGTAGCATATTTTATACACGCAGGCAAAATGTGATGTGAGTAATGAAGGCGTTTGTGTCCCTGAAGAGCCCTTTTAGAGCCTGCTTTTAATTTGTCACAGCAATGGAAACACAGGTGTATAACCAAGGGCTGTGATCGATTTGGGAGGGTTGGCTTCATACACTGTGTGACTACTTCGCTGCTGTGGCTCACTAACAGGCTTCATGGAACCAAACCATCATTTTTTTTCTGTGAAAAAGGCCTAATAGTATAAAAGTATGAATATTCGCTCTGTGTGATGCTGCAAATTTGGATACTGACTCAATGCCAAGTAAATGCAGGGCCAGTATTGCCAATACCAATGCTGACACTTTCAACCCATAAAGCCAGCATATAAGGTATATTTTTGTCATTTACCCCCTCCAAAAAATTACTAACACAATTCAGTGGGAATTTAGGAGGATAGAAACAAAACATCCATCCGATACCCATACCGTCACTGGTATTGATACAATCAATATGTGAACCATCTGCCCACACATATATAACATTTTCCTGACTTTGGTGAAGTCTTCCCTTGCATTGTGCAAAGTTATTTTTCTTTATCGGAACTGCTATAGCTCCACGGGCTACTTTCAGTCTCTAGCCCTAACTGTAGACATGTGGGTTTGCTAGCAGATGGCGCAGTAAATAAAGGCTTAGCGGGCCCAAATCTGGCAACTACGTACCTACAGCCAGACCTAATGTGGGACAGCAGTGCAGGTAACTGTACCCGAGGTAAGAGTGACAAGTGAGCTTTGGGCGTGTCCAAGCGGAAATTAAGGCAGCGCACACGGCACGATAAAAGCCCCACCAACCGCTTTCCTAATACCTTGCTAAATAGCTTGCTAAACAGCTACAATGCTCCCCGTGACATCCGCTGTACTCAGAAGTTCTCGTGTGCTCCAGAGCGCTAGACTACTGCACATTACTCCGACATCCAAAATGCCGATTCAGGTAAGGCTTGCGAGCGTTTCGCTGCCGGACATGCACGAGCCAAATGCGACTGTGTCAGTGCGTTTTACTATAACTTGCTAAATAAAGCGGTTACGTTGTTTATTTGTAGCTCACGATGCTAACTATCCGTGTGAATTCCGTCCCCGTGACAGCCGTTATCTTCATCATTATCGGTTGTTAATAACAGCCGTCCTGTCGGTGCTTGTCTCCGCACCTTCCTCCCCCACCTGTTAAACTCGTTTTGAGCGTAGCTTGCGTGTAAATCAATCTCACCTTCTCTTTAGTAGACTAGGCTTGTTTATTTTATAGATGCACACTCATGGTACTTTTTAAGGCCCGTCAAGGCAGTATTCCGCTATTTTCTTTTGTTTGTTTGTTTGTTTGTTTGTTTTAAATACAGCCAAAATCACGGCCAGTATATGTGCACCCAAGTATAAGTGTATATGTTGTATTTGGGTCACTTGCAGCTTTTCTGAATTCACTTCACGGCCATGCAAATCGTTGCAACATTGGGTTATTTAACCCATTGTTTGTAGGATAACGTTACTCAAGTGCATTGCAGTTCAGATTATTGTCTCTTGTTATGGGTGATACGGCTTTTTTATGGGCTCAAATTGTGGTCATAAATATTTTGTACTTGTAAATCAGTTTTGTACTTGTAAATCAGTTTTGTACTTGTAAATCAGGATTTGTGTGTGCGTAAAAAAAGATTTGTTTGTGGACTTAGCCAAAAAATACGTGTGAAACTCTGCACTCAAGTTTCAAGTTACAAGTACGAATTTTGAACCTATTTGGTCAATGTCATGTCAATCACAAATTTAACAATCCAATCAGAGAACCGATGGGTTCTAATTGTATGATTTGTCGCCCCCCAGTGGCCGTGCAACATCCTGCAAGCCTTGTTTATTAATAAATAGGAAGCTGAATATTAGATGGGTGTGTTTTTGTATCTATCGTTCGTACGTATGTAGAGAAAAACCCCTCTCCCTCCACTGTGTCATCCTGCAGCACTTCTGTGCAAGTGCAGGCTAAACGTAACACAAATAGCAGTGCATGCAATGTCCTCCAGAGACATGCACATTAGTATTGCTCACTTCAGTAATGTGAAATGTAGGTCACCATTGTTCTGTATTGTCATCTCGCCTCTCATCAGGTGGGTGAACATCTTCCTGCAGTGGAGGTCCAGGAGGGGGAGCCAGGGAATAAGGTGGCTATGGATCAACTGTTTAAGGGGAAGAAAGGAGTCCTCTTCGCTGTACCTGGAGCATTTACACCTGGCTGTTCCAAAGTGAGTCCACACTGTTAACAGTGCCTGTGCACATTGATAATCAGCTGACCTTATTAATTATTTATTTTTTTGTTTTCAGACTCACCTCCCAGGTTTTGTGGAGCAGGCTGCAGAGCTGAAGAATAAAGGTATACAGGAAATAGCATGTATCTCTGTCAACGATGCGTTTGTCATGGCTGCATGGGGAAAAGAGCATGGAGCTGATGGAAAGGTAGAGTACAACTGAACAACCTGCATTTAGATGGCTTTTCTGAACCATTAGAGAGCTCTGTGACATGTTAGTCTTGGACAAAGACCTGGGAAATGGCCAAAATGAACTTTAAGGATGCAGTAATGCTGAGCTTATGGCCACTTTTCATCTGCAGGTCCGGATGCTGGCTGATCCCACTGGAGCATTCACAAAGGTAAAAACCAACATCTGCTTTATATTCCAGCTCTACTTGAAGCTTTAGTGACTGACTATTAATTCATCTTTCTTTGCCTTAGGCAGTTGACCTGTTACTTGACAGTGATCAAATCGTGCAGGTACTTGGGAATAAGCGATCCAAGAGGTAACCTTTTTTGTTTGTCTTAAATTCCTGAATTTTATTAATAACAAGTTTGCACAGTAAGAAAGTTTATGAACTATATCCCCACAATCGTTCCCACAGTCATTCCTGCCTTGAACATAATAAGTACTTTCTGTGCAGTTCTGTGTGCTAACAGTGTCACTACACAATAGTACACTTATGATGACACAGTATGTATGACACAGTATGTTGACTTTATAGCTGTCCAGAATCACTTTACTGCTCACTTAAGAGTGGAGCAGCGAGTGAGTGGAAATGCTTTTACATACGGCCTTTTGCACATTACCTGCTTTTGCACCTCCACCACTGCAATTGATTCATTGTGCAAAGGTTGCAGATAACTGCAGTGTTTGTGAAGTTTCTACTGATTTTTCAATCTTAGTTCTGTCCATACTGATTAAAGACAAACTGCACACCACATAACTGTTATTTGTTCTGTTGGTCTTACCTAAAGTAGATTGGAGTGTGTATTTCATGTTGTTTCAGATATTCTATGTTGGTGGAAGACGGAGTTGTAAAGAAGCTCAATGTGGAGCCAGATGGCACCGGGCTGACCTGCAGCCTGGCTTCCAGCATTTTGTCAGCTGAATAAAAGAAGCCGCACACCCCGAGCTACTGTGAAAGTTGCCGTTATAAACCCACTTAAGCTTTCGCCTCCTCAACCCAAAGACTGATGCAAATGCCATGCTGGTGTCAGAAGCTGAGTTAGAAGATGATTAATACGCACAACCACGACATGAAAGCCAATCCTAAGGACGGTGCATCAGTCTGTGTATACTGTTACTCCCTAGTTAATAAAATGCACACTGAAAGCAATATACACTGTTTTCTTTGCCTGTTTATTACAAAGTGTCTGCCACCTCAGCAACGTGTGACAGGCAAAAATGAAGACGTGCATATTATAATTTATGATAAACGTGATAATCGAAATACCTCATTAAAAGTTGGTTATGCCCTAGAGGTTTGTCTGTTTATCCTGCGAGATCAAAATCAGGGGGAAATGACGTCACGCGATTTTTGACCTAAAGCCGCAGAGAGCCTGCGCATTGCATTGTGGTCGCCGGTGCTTATACAGAAATCGAAAGCACGTAGCTTTTTAGCTAACTACGTTAATATCAAGCTTGGACGGGAGACTAACGGGTAAGTTGATACGCAGCTGTGGGTTTTTGTTGTGATAAACGCAGACGTGCCCCAAAGGAAGAGGTTATTTGTAAATGAGCTTCATAGGAAAAATAAAAATTAGATTAGTAGCGTTAAAGCTTCATTAGCTCAAGTTAGGCTAATTTGTAGGCGCCTAAAATATGAGCCCCTGATTTCTAGCTTTACAGCATTAACTTGATAGTCTGTGATTATTTTAGGAGCAAGCCCTGGCTTTGAGATAGACATATCTCCCGCCAAGAAGCTGCGGCTATGTAGGGAAAAAAGCAGTAATATAAACTGGAAGCTAGTGAACTTTAGCTCGGTGTGCTAAAACGCTTAGCATTGAAATGTGTTGCGCGCGCAATTCAACTGCTTGTACTGCACTTACGTTAAGCAATCGGGCGAAATATTTCACGGGTGTAGTTGTGTTTGGTGAGTCTGACTAGATGCTACTCTGTAATGACGATCAGTTGGTAACCCCAGATGTTAAATATATTAGCATTAGCACTCAGAGCTCCATAAAATAAGTCATTGCTGTAGAGAAAGATACGGCACTTGTTGATATGTTCGCACTGTAGGCTTGGTTCATAACTAGAGTTGACATGAGTACCCAAACATTAAACCATATCATGTTCAACTACTGTCTAACGAAGTTTCTGTGCCGTCTATCAGTTACTGATAAAAATATAAGTAAAATTAGATTTGCAATTTTACGAAATATTCTTTCTTTTCACGAAATTGGGTAAGTATTGTTTTCACTTGTCAGATCTGTTTATATTACCGTTTAGCACCTGCTATTATTTGACAGACTCCAAAGAGACCATGTCATCGACATCCCAAAAACATAAAGACTTCGTGGCCGAGCCCATGGGAGAGAAGCCAGTGATGGCTCTGGCAGGCATCGGAGAAGTCCTTGGCAAAAGACTGGAGGATAAGGGTTTTGACAAGGTGACTTGGTTTTTGATTAGCTTCTGCAGTGTGTTTATTCACACAGTAATTTTAAGTTATTTTACCTAGTAGGTATTGATTACTTTGAATAATATTGAAATAATCTTAACTTACAGCAGCAGTATATCACAGCTGACGCAAGCTTAACAGATTAGTTCTTATTTTTGGAAAACTAGCACAACTAAAGTTGTGATGTAAAGAAAAACAAGCTGCAGTTTTTCTTCTGGACATCTGTAAACGTTTGTTGTCGCAGAAGAGTTGTTCTCTTGTCAAATGAGCTATGAATTTGATCAAACACACCCAAACAAATACTCATCTGTGCAGTTTTTCAGGTTCAGTTAAAAACTGGATCTGCTCGTTATCAGAACAGATGTGGCTCATTCTTAGATACTCGCCCATCGGTCTTAATTACATTCTTGTGTTGTGTCTTCACATCCACTTCCACAGGCATATGTCGTCCTCGGACAGTTTCTAGTGCTAAAGAAAGACGAGGAGCTTTTCCGAGATTGGCTGAAGGACACTTGCGGAGCAAATGTCAAACAACAAGGTGACTGCTATGGCTGTCTTAAGGAATGGTGCGATGCCTTCCTATAAACATTCAGTCATTTGTTTTTGTACTTCTGAAGTCCAAGCTGTACATTACCTCTTCTGATTTTCTTTTAATTCAGCCCCTGCTTATAATATCCATGTGGCCCAACTATTGGAATACTATGTGTACTTTCTGTTCAAAATTTAAAAAATGTAAATTTCTAGTGTGTTCATTGTTGACAGTGCGTTAAGAAGTTACCATTTTAAGCTCATTATGGCAGTTTTAGAGGTAAACTCTTTTTAACTTCACGATTTGTTTTCATTTATTTCAGCACATTTCTTTCTATTTAATGTGATGGTTTACCTGTACAATCTACACTAACACCTGTAGTCACCTGATGCTTTTGGGCTGCTTGCACCATTTGCTTGTTTTTAAATGCTACTGGAAGGTTTGATATGAGTTGTCCATTTTTTTTTTTAAGTAGCACATCATCACAGTTTCATGTACTGTAGTTCCACCAGCACTGCTTCAACGATTTCTTGATAATGATTGTCTGTTTGGCAGAAGATTTGGCTAATTTAATGTGAAACCTGAAAACTAAACCTAAAAAAAGATTCAACTGACACTGGTATTTAGAGATTTATATAGATATATGTATGTGAAGTGTTTTATCTTTGTGTCTTGCAAATGAAGACACACCACAGTCCTACATCTAGTCTACTCTGAGCTTGTTTGGACTTGAAGATTGAAATGTATATAAATAAAGATGCCAATGTAACAAAACAATACTTTCAATAATAAAAGTGTCTCTATTGCTGGTAACTTAGATATTGTGTTTGTTAGAAAGCTCGATATCACAGCTAGTTGTGCTGCTAATAAAAAAAAAATGCAAACCTTCTGTGGAGGTCGTGAAAGCAAAGTTACGAGTTGGTGAGCGTCAGACAGCAGCCATCCTGATCCAAACCCACAGTGATAGATCTAGCAAAACCATGTTAGCAGCTAATTAAAGTAGGTTAAAAGTAGTAGGCTGTCTTTTCTTTCTGCAACTTACAAGCCGAGTAAGAGCGGAGAAACCCTCTTAATCCACTGTCATGTGACTTACGAATAAAATATCCTTTATTGGTTTAAGTGGCTTTAAATGAAAATCCTACACTGTGTGCATTTTGTTACAACAGTGAGCCTGATATTTAGGTCAGGTCTTCATAGCTGAGCTATGTATTGTCTTTGAATTTCTAGACATGAAATGCCTTAATGCATGTTACTTTAAACATTTAACTTGGTCTAAAGAAGTATAAAGTCCACAACACTGCATGTTCACACTGTATTCCCTAATCTTCCGTTCAAATGCTGAAACCCACCACCAGTTATCAAGCTGTATGAAGATGTAACCAGTGTGTAGCAGCTCTTTGTTATAATGCAGGCCCACGTGTTTGCATTTGACTGTGAAAAGGTTTCAGCTTTTCTATTGCTTTTATTATAAAACAATAAAAAGCAAGTATCACATTTTAACATGTTTTTTTTTTTCTGTGCATTTTATCAGAGAACACCCCAAGAGACAGAAAATGTTTGATGACAGGAGGCTTTATTTCAGTGCTTCGTTTCCATGGTTACCCTTTTTTCTGCCAAAGCTCCAGATATTTGCAACATGATGAAAATATGTCACTCATTTTTTTTTTTCTTTTTGAATGCTCCAAAGCAGGAGGGAGGCGTTTCCAAAAGTTCCAGGTCACGGACACGAGAAGAGCAGTTTTTCGTTTCCTTTTATGAAAGTGGTGTTGAAACTTAACAGCTGACAGTACTTTAGATGGAGAAAGTGACACTGGTTGATCCATGACTTTTCTGGAAACCACTAAGAACCCCTGCTCTGGAGATCCTCTGATCATTTAAAATAACAATGATGCACACTTGTCCTTAAAAGTACATTAAGACTGCTTCATTTACTTGTTTTTATTTTCATGTCTTAAAGAATTAGAAAATTATTATTATGACAGGCTCAGAATAACCGATTAGATGATCTTACTTCAGTGGCTTAGATTAGATGTTGAAAGTCCATAACTCCTGGAATGTGTTTGGGTTTGTGTGTGTGTGCTATTTAACTACAAAATCTCAATTTGACAGTGATCCGATGCACAGAATTGTTGCTCAAGTTTCACAGTAGCACCTATGCATACACACACGTCCACATCCACACTACGGCAATAGTATAGAAATGAGCAAAAAAAGAAGAGGCTAAAATCTTAATACCCTCCCCCACCCCCAAAACCCCCCAAATCAATTGCATGTGTCCAGTTGTAAACAAGTAACTGCCAAGACAGGGCTAAACAGTGAATGACGAAGGTCAACAATAGATTAGATTAGAAAAAAAATGCTGCTACTTGTGAGAGGAGCATCCATGTTATGACCTCTGCCTATGATTAGACAAAGAATGAAAATGTGTTTGATTACGCGGCATTAGTCTTCTCATTTATGGGGAATTTAAATGGGGAGAGCTGAGACATGTCCTCCATAATGCCGGGACCTAATGTAATTTAGGTTCCCAGTTTCAATATGAATCTGTTGCCTGTGACTGGTGGAGAAATAAGATACTTGGTGATCATGTTGTCCCTTCTGGCAGTTACTTGTAACCTATTTGAGCACGAGATGCATGTGTTTCCTTTCAGATGAACGCTCTTTGTTTTTCCCCCTTCCCTTGAGACTTTTAGCAACTTTGTGATTTTTCTAACTCTTTATTGATTAAATGTTAAATTATTCTTGTTTGCCCTCCTCTAACATTGAGACAGATGTTCGCAGTATAAGAATTTAGTTCAAGACATTTTCTAGTTGGTTATGTACTGTACATCGGCAGCTTTTATGCAACGTTACTATAGTACATTAATGTCTTGTTCAGATTGGAAGTACATGTACATACTGTACATAGATGTACATACTGTACAGTTGTACTTTTTCATCACAACAATCCCTGATTTGTCTCAAAGCAAAGCGCAGAAGAACTTCTTCTCCCTGAAGGGGTTCTCTGAGGTGGGCACGGGGGTGATCAGGGGGTCGTCGCAGGCGTGTGCGTCGCAGTATGCCATCAGGTCGGCTGCTGCCTTTGATACCTGGAGGTGGAGACAATGGGGTTTAGAGCATTTAATTACATTTTTCCCCTTTACACTTTCCCCTCATCCCGCCTCCGAGTGGTCACAGTAGGGAGCTGGCTGCCCCTCCCTGATCCTGGTGATTTGCAGGTAATTTCCCTGTAAAATCAGGAACTTAGTGACTTCCTCCCCACAGTCGCCAAATCCTTGCTTATAATACTGTGTGATTAATATTAAATGAATTTAAAGCACCTTGAGATGCCTCTTGCTGTTATAGGAGTCATCTCAAGGTGCTTTAATAGCGACAGTTATTGATTTTTTGCATGCTGCTTTTAACCCGGGTGGTATAGTGGCATTGCAGACAGAAAATCCTCGATTTGAATCCACCAGCCAGCCTTCTGCGTGGAGTTTGCATGATCTGTGTGTGTTAGATTGGTTATTCTAAAATGGCCATAGGAGTGGCTGGGAATGGTTGTCAGTGTTAGAGCTGCGACAGACTGGTGACCTGTGCGGGGTCCACTTCACCTTTTGCTCCATGGTAGCTGGGACAGGCTCCAGCCTCACCATGAGCCTGAAGTGGATAAACATAAGTAAACGGATGGGAGGATCGATGGATGTTTCAGACCCTCATCCTTGTT